>NC_068424.1:1993517-2013517 GCF_023373465.1 Oncorhynchus keta | reverse complement strand
CTGGGAGGGACAAGAGGGCCACTACTCTGGGAGGGAAAGAGGGCCACTACTCTGGGAGGGAAAGAGGGCCACTACTCTGGGAGGGAAAGAGGGCCACTACTCTGGGAGGGACAAGAGGGCCACTACTCTGGGAGGGACAAGAGGGCCACTACTCTGGGAGGGAAAGAGGGCCACTACTCTGGGAGGGAAAGAGGGCCACTACTCTGGGAGGGACAAGAGGGCCACTACTCTGGGAGGGAAAGAGGGCCACTACTCTGGGAGGGAAAGAGGGCCACTACTCTGGGAGGGAAAGAGGGCCACTACTCTGGGAGGGGGAGGGACTGGGAGGGACAAGAGGGCCACTACTCTGGGAGGGAAAGAGGGCCACTACTCTGGGAGGGAGGGCCACTACTCTGGGAGGGCCACTACTCTGGGAGGGAAAGAGGGCCACTACTCTGGGAGGAAAGAGGGCCACTACTCTGGGAGGGAAAGAGGGCCACTACTCTGGGAGGGAAGAGGGCCACTACTCTGGGAGGGAAAGAGGGCCACTAAAGAGGGCCACTACTCTGGGAGGGAAAGAGGGCCACTACTCTGGGAGGGAAAGAGGGCCACTACTCTGGGAGGGAAAGAGGGCCACTACTCTGGGAGGGAAAGAGGGCCACTACTCTGGGAGGGACAAGAGGGCCACTACTCTGGGAGGGAAAGAGGGCCACTACTCTGGGAGGGAAAGAGGGCCACTACTCTGGGGGGGAAAGAGGGCCACTACTCTGGGAGGGACAAGAGGGCCACTACTCTGGGAGGGAAAGAGGGCCACTACTCTGGGAGGGAAAGAGGGCCACTACTCTGGGAGGGAAAGAGGGCCACTACTCTGGGAGGGAAAGAGGGCCACTACTCTGGGAGGGAAAGAGAGCCACTACTCTGGGAGGGAAAGAGGGCCACTACTCTGGGAGGGAAAGAGGGCCACTACTCTGGGGGAGGGCCACTACTCTGGGAGGGAAAGAGGGCCACTACTCTGGGAGGGAAAGAGGGCCACTACTCTGGGAGGGAAAGAGGGCCACTACTCTGGGAGGAAAGAGGGCCACTACTCTGGGAGGGAAAGAGGGCCACTACTCTGGGAGGGAAAGAGGGCCACTACTCTGGGAGGGAAAGAGGGCCACTACTCTGGGGGAGGGGAAAGAGGGCCACTACTCTGGGAGGGAAAGAGGGCCACTACTCTGGGAGGGAAAGAGGGCCACTACTCTGGGAGGGAAAGAGGGCCACTACTCTGGGGGGAAAGAGGGCCACTACTCTGGGAGGGAAAGAGGGCCACTACTCTGGGAGGAAAGAGGGCCACTACTCTGGGAGGGAAAGAGGGCCACTACTCTGGGAGGGAAAGAGGGCCACTACTCTGAGAGGGAAAGAGGGCCACTACTCTGGGAGGGAAAGAGGGCCACTACTCTGGGAGGGAAAGAGGGCCACTACTCTGGGAGGGAAAGAGGGCCACTACTCTGGGAGGGAAAGAGGGCCACTACTCTGGGAGGGAAAGAGGGCCACTACTCTGGGAGGGAAAGAGGGCCACTACTCTGGGAGGGAAAGAGGGCCACTACTCTGGGAGGGAAAGAGGGCCACTACTCTGGGAGGGAAAGAGGGCCACTACTCTGGGAGGGAAAGAGGGCCACTACTCTGGGAGGGAAAGAGGGCCACTACTCTGGGAGGGAAAGAGGGCCACTACTCTGGGAGGGAAAGAGGGCCACTACTCTGGGAGGGAAAAGAGGGCCACTACTCTGGGAGGGAAAGAGGGCCACTACTCTGGGAGGGAAAGAGGGCCACTACTCTGGGAGGGAAAGAGGGCCACTACTCTGGGAGGGAAAGAGGGCCACTACTCTGGGAGGGAAAGAGGGCCACTACTCTGGGAGGGAAAGAGGGCCACTACTCTGGGAGGGAAAGAGGGCCACTACTCTGGGAGGGACAAGAGGGCCACTACTCTGGGAGGGAAAGAGGGCCACTACTCTGGGAGGGAAAGAGGGCCACTACTCTGGGAGGGAAAGAGGGCCACTACTCTGGGAGGGAAAGAGGGCCACTACTCTGGGAGGGGGAGGGAAAGAGGGCCACTACTCTGGGAGGGAAAGAGGGCCACTACTCTGGGAGGGAAAGAGGGCCACTACTCTGGGAGGGACAAGAGGGCCACTACTCTGGGAGGGAAAGAGGGCCACTACTCTGGGAGGGAAAGAGGGCCACTACTCTGGGAGGGAAAGAGGGCCACTACTCTGGGAGGGAAAGAGGGCCACTACTCTGGGAGGGACAAGAGGGCCACTACTCTGGGAGGGAAAGAGGGCCACTACTCTGGGAGGGAAAGAGGGCCACTACTCTGGGAGGGAAAGAGGGCCACTACTCTGGGAGGGAAAGAGGGCCACTACTCTGGGAGGGAAAGAGGGCCACTACTCTGGGAGGGAAAGAGGGACACTACTCTGGGAGGGAAAGAGGGCCACTACTCTGGGAGGGAAAGAGGGCCACTACTCTGGGAGGGAAAGAGGGCCACTACTCTGGGAGGGAAAGAGGGCCATTACTCTGGGAGGGACAAGAGGGCCACTACTCTGGGAGGGAAAGAGGGCCACTACTCTGGGAGGGAAAGAGGGCCACTACTCTGGGAGGGAAAGAGGGCCATTACTCTGGGAGGGAAAGAGGGCCACTACTCTGGGAGGGAAAGAGGGCCACTACTCTGGGAGGGAAAGAGGGCCACTACTCTGGGAGGGAAAGAGGGCCACTACTCTGAGAGGGAAAGAGGGCCACGACTCTGAGAGGGAAAGAGGGCCACTACTCTGAGAGGGAAAGAGGGCCACTACTCTGGGAGGGAAAGAGGGACACTACTCTGGGAGGGACAAGAGGGCCACTACTCTGGGAGGGAAAGAGGGCCACTACTCTGGGAGGGACAAGAGGGCCACTACTCTGGGAGGGAAAGAGGGCCACTACTCTGGGAGGGAAAGAGGGCCACTACTCTGGGAGGGAAAGAGGGCCACTACTCTGAGAGGGAAAGAGGGCTACTACTCTGGGAGGGAAAGAGGGCCACTACTCTGGGAGGGAAAGAGGGCCACTACTCTGAGAGGAAAGAGGGCCACTACTCTGGGAGGGAAAGAGGGCCACTACTCTGGGAGGGAAAGAGGGCCACTACTCTGGGAGGGAAAGAGGGCCACTACTCTGGGAGGGAAAGAGGGCCACTACTCTGGGAGGGAAAGAGGGCCACTACTCTGGGAGGAAAGAGGGCCACTACTCTGAGAGGGAAAGAGGGCCACGACTCTGAGAGGGAAAGAGGGCCACTAAGAGGGAAAGAGGGCCACTACTCTGGGAGGGAAAGAGGGACACTACTCTGGGAGGGACAAGAGGGCCACTACTCTGGGAGGGAAAGAGGGCCACTACTCTGGGAGGGACAAGAGGGCCACTACTCTGGGAGGGAAAGAGGGCCACTACTCTGGGAGGGAAAGAGGGCCACTACTCTGGGAGGGAAAGAGGGCCACTACTCTGGGAGGGAAAGAGGGCTACTACTCTGGAGAGGGAAAGAGGGCCACGACTCTGAGAGGGAAAGAGGGCCACTACTCTGAGAGGGAAAGAGGGCCACTACTCTGAGAGGGAAAGAGGGCCACTACTCTGGGAGGGAAAGAGGGCCACGACTCTGGGAGGGAAAGAGGGCCACTACTCTGGGAGGGAAAGAGGGCCACGACTCTGAGAGGGAAAGAGGGCCACTACTCTGGGAGGGAAAGAGGGCCACTACTCTGGAAGGGAAAGAGGGCCACTACTCTGGAAGGGAAAGAGGGCCAATACTCTGGGAGGGACAAGAGGGCCACTACTCTGAGAGGGAAAGAGGGCCACTACTCTGGGAGGGAAAGAGGGCCACTACTCTGGGAGGGAAAGAGGGCCACTACTCTGAGAGGGAAAGAGGGCCACTACTCTGGGAGGGAAAGAGGCCCACTACTCTGAGAGGGAAAGAGGGCCACTACTCTGGGAGGGAAAGAGGGCCACTACTCTGGGAGGGAAAGAGGGCCACTACTCTGAGAGGGAAAGAGGGCCACTACTCTGAGAGGGAAAGAGGGCCACTACTCTGAGAGGGAAAGAGGGCCACTACTCTGGGAGGGAAAGAGGGCCACTACTCTGGGAGGGAAAGAGGGCCACTACTCTGGGAGGGAAAGAGGGCCACGACTCTGAGAGGGAAAGAGGGCCACTACTCTGGGAGGGAAAGAGGGCCACTACTCTGGGAGGGAAAGAGGGCCACTACTCTGGGAGGGAAAGAGGGCCACTACTCTGGGAGGGAAAGAGGGCCACTACTCTGGGAGGGACAAGAGGGCCACTACTCTGGGAGGGAAAGAGGGCCACTACTCTGGGAGGGAAAGAGGGCCACTACTCTGGGAGGGAAAGAGGGCCACTACTCTGGGAGGGAAAGAGGGCCACTACTCTGGGAGGAAAGAGGGCCACTACTCCCACTACTCTGGGAGGGAAAGAGGGCCACTACTCTGGGAGGGAAAGAGGGCCACTACTCTGGAAGGGAAAGAGGGCCACTACTCTGAGAGGGAAAGAGGGCCATACTCTGGGAGGGACAAGAGGGACAATACTCTGGGAGGGACAAGAGGGACACTACTCTGGGAGGGACAAGAGGGCCACGACTCTGGGAGGGAAAGAGGGCCACTACTCTGGGAGGGAAAGAGGGCCACGACTCTGAGAGGGAAAGAGGGCCACTACTCTGGGAGGGAAAGAGGGCCACTACTCTGGAAGGGAAAGAGGGCCACTACTCTGGAAGGGAAAGAGGGCCAATACTCTGGGAGGGACAAGAGGGCCACTACTCTGAGAGGGAAAGAGGGCCACTACTCTGGGAGGGAAAGAGGGCCACTACTCTGGGAGGGAAAGAGGGCCACTACTCTGAGAGGGAAAGAGGGCCACTACTCTGGGAGGGAAAGAGGCCCACTACTCTGAGAGGAAAAGGGCCACTACTCTGGGAGGGAAAGAGGGCCACTACTCTGGAAGGGAGGGCCACTAAAGGGCCACTACTCTGAGAGGAAAGAGGGCCACTACTCTGGAGGGAAAGAGGGCCACTACTCTGGGAGGGAAAGAGGGCCACTACTCTGGGAGGGAAAGAGGGCCACTACTCTGGGAGGGAAAGAGGGCCACTACTCTGGGAGGGAAAGAGGGCCACGACTCTGGGAGGGAAAGAGGGCCACTACTCTGGGAGGGAAAGAGGGCCACTACTCTGGGAGGGAAAGAGGGCCACTACTCTGGGAGGGAAAGAGGGCCACTACTCTGGGAGGGAAAGAGGGCCACTACTCTGAGAGGGAAAGAGGGCCACTACTCTGGGAGGGAAAGAGGGCCACTACTCTGAGAGGGAAAGAGGGCCACTACTCTGGGAGGGAAAGAGGGCCACTACTCTGGAGGGAAAGAGGGCCACTACTCTGAGAGGGAAAGAGGGCCACTACTCTGGGAGGGAAAGAGGGCCACTACTCTGGGAGGGAAAGAGGGCCACTACTCTGGGAGGGAAAGAGGGCCACGACTCTGAGAGGGAAAGAGGGCCACTACTCTGGGAGGGAAAGAGGGCCACTACTCTGGGAGGGAAAGAGGGCCACTACTCTGGGAGGGAAAGAGGGCCACTACTCTGGGAGGGACAAGAGGGCCACTACTCTGGGAGGGAAAGAGGGCCACTACTCTGGGAGGGAAAGAGGGCCACTACTCTGGGAGGGAAAGAGGGCCACTACTCTGGGAGGGAAAGAGGGCCACTACTCTGAGAGGGAAAGAGGGCCACTACTCTGGGAGGGAAAGAGGGCCACGACTCTGAGAGGGAAAGAGGGCCACTACTCTGGGAGGGAAAGAGGGCCACTACTCTGGGAGGGAAAGAGGGCCACTACTCTGGGAGGGAAAGAGGGCCACTACTCTGGGAGGGAAAGAGGGCCACTACTCTGAGAGGGAAAGAGGGCCACTACTCTGGGAGGGAAAGAGGGCCACTACTCTGAGAGGGAAAGAGGGCCACTACTCTGGGAGGAAAGGGCCACTACTCTGAGAGGGAAAGAGGGCCACTACTCTGGGAGGGAAAGGAGGGCCACTACTCTGGAGGGAAAGAGGGCCACTACTCTGAGAGGAAAGAGGGCCACTACTCTGGGAGGAAAGAGGGCCACTACTCTGGGAGGGAAAGAGGGCCACTACTCTGGGAGGGAAAGAGGGCCACTACTCTGGGAGGGAAAGAGGGCCACTACTCTGGGAGGAAGAGGGCCATTACTCTGGGAGGGACAAGAGGGCCACTACTCTGGGAGGGAAAGAGGGCCACTACTCTGGGAGGAAAGAGGGCCACTACTCTGGGAGGGAAAGAGGGCCACTACTCTGGAGGGAAAGAGGGCCACTACTCTGAGAGGAAAGAGGGCCACTACTCTGAGGAAAGGGAAAGGAAAGGGCCACTACTCTGGGAGGGAAAGAGGGACACTACTCTGGGAGGGACAAGAGGGCCACTACTCTGGGAGGGAAAGAGGGCCACTACTCTGGGAGGGACAAGAGGGCCACTACTCTGGGAGGGAAAGAGGGCCACTACTCTGGGAGGGAAAGAGGGCCACTACTCTGGGAGGGAAAGAGGGCCACTACTCTGGGAGGGAAAGAGGGCCACTACTCTGGGAGGGAAAGAGGGCCACTACTCTGGGAGGGAAAGAGGGCCACTACTCTGGGAGGGACAAGAGGGCCACTACTCTGGGAGGGAAAGAGGGCCACTACTCTGGGAGGGAAAGAGGGCCACTACTCTGAGAGGGAAAGAGGGCCACTACTCTGGGAGGGAAAGAGGCCCACTACTCTGAGAGGGAAAGAGGGCCACTACTCTGGGAGGGAAAGAGGGCCACTACTCTGGAAGGGAAAGAGGGCCACAACTCTGGGAAGGAAAGAGGGTTCCTACTAACTGTTTACTTCCTCTTAACTGTTTACTTCCTCTTAACTGTTTACTTCCTCTTAACTGTTTACTTCCTCTTAACTGTTTACTTTCTCCTAACTCTTTACTTCCTCCTAACTGCTTACTTCCTCTTAACTGTTTACTTCCTCTTATCTGTTTACTTCCTCCTAACTGTTTAATCCTCCTAACTGTTTACTTCCTCCTAACTGTTTACTTCCTCTTAACTGTTTACTTCCTCTTAACTTTTTACTTCCTCTTAACTGTTTACTTCCTCTTAACTGTTTACTTCCTTCTAAATATTTAGTCCCATAACATGAATTGTCAATATTTGCTGTTCATTATATTTAATCCAATGCATGTAAAATACATCTTAGCGTATTTTATTAAATTAATAAATTAGCACATATCAAAGAACATATGACAATGTAAACTCATTATCATTTCTCGGGCACTATTTAGTGGTTGAAACATTTCTCTTTTTAAACCCAATATATTTCAATTTTGTGTTAGCTTGGCCTCCAACACATCTAAAACAACCCTGAGGAAACAGCATGGTCGAAAGGCTTCTCTCTGAAATCTAATTGAAAACATAAAGCTGCTTTGAAACAGGAATATCCTGTGTACGTAGTCGCAAAGATATTTTCCCATGTTTCTCTGTGTTCAAAAATAACATTCATATCTTTGCGGTCAGAGATCAACCCTGTTTTCTAAAACATCTCAGTGGAAAACAACATAACATAACCTCACCAAGTTCAACATCATATCTCTGATTGATTTGCAAACCTCCTTGGATGTTTGGAAGTGTCTGGGCGGCTTCAGTGGGGGTTAATCTCTCTCTCTCTCTCTCTCTCTCTCTCTCTCTCTCTCTCTCTCTCTCTCTTTCTCTGTCTCTCTCTCTCTCTCTCTCTCTCTCTATCTCTCTCTGTCTCTCTCTCTGTCTCTCTCTCTGTCTCTCTCTCTCTCTGTCTCTCTCTCTGTCTCTCTCTTCCTCTCTCTCTCTGTCTCTCTCTCTCTCTCTCTCTCTCTCTCTCTCTCTCTCTCTCTCTCTCTCTCTCTCTCTCTCTCTCTCTCTCTCTCTCTGTCTCTGTCTCTGTCTCTCTGTCTCTGTCTCTGTCTCTGTCTCTGTCTCTGTCTCTGTCTCTGTCTCTCTCTCTCTGTCTCTCTCTCTGTCTCTCTCTCTGTCTCTCTCTCTCTCTCTCTCTCTCTCTCTCTCTCTCTCTCTCTCTGCCTCTATCTCTCTCTCTCTGTCGCTCTCTCTCTCTCTCTCTCTCTCTCTCTCTCTCTCTCTCTCTCTCATCTAGTTGGAATTAATCAAGCATTGTGAAAGCCTGGCCCGTGATATACAGGGCAGACGGGCAGCAGTAGATCCCAGACCCTGGCTGAGGAATCTCGGTTACCCAGATGTAAATTCTGACAAAATAGAATTACTTATATGTCAAAACATGTTAACAATTGAGAGTTCTGTTTTGCCAGAGAGGAAGCAAAGTCTCCACCCTCACCAAAGTAAACTCTCAGTCACCTGATTCATCTACTGCTGCTAGTTATCTCAGCCGTTCTATCGGAGCCCTGATAGATTATCTTAGAATCTGGCTGAGCAGAGCAGAGCCAATATATCACACACACACACACACACACACACACACACACACACACACACACACACACACACACACACACACACACACACACACACACACACACACACACACACACACACACACACACACACACACACACACACACACACACACACACACACACACACACACACACACACACACACACACACACACACACACACACAGAGCCTCCCAGAACCACTATATCAAACGGAATGAATGAGCGACCCCGCGGTGACCTGGCCAGGGAGGAAAACACATGCTCTGCTGGCCCAACCTGCAGAGAGGCTGGGGAATAACTCCAGCAGGGATGGAGAGAGGGACTCCATGTGTCCGCCTGTGAGTCTGCCATTAGTAAGGAAGGGTAGCCTACCCGCTCGCTGACATGCTGCTGTCCATTTCTCTCAAATGACCGCTGTTGTTGTCGTTTTGGTGCTACTCAGTTAAAAGGATAATTGATATTTGCTGTATAGCAGAACAAATGACTTTGGTGTGAGGTGAGGAGAGAGAGAGAGAGAGAGAGAGAGAGAGAGAGAGAGAGAGAGAGAGAGAGAGAGAGAGAGAGAGAGAGAGAGAGAGGTGCCTTCTCTGTTGGTCCATGTGACAGATTATAAGTTTACATCCATGAGATTCATCAAAATCAAATGACATTTTATTTGTCAAATGCTTTGTAAACCGGTGTAACAGTGAAATTATTTTCCAAACAATGCAGAGAGAAAGATAAAGAAAACATACAAAGAGAGATGATGATGAACAAATAATCAGAGAATAACAATAGAGGTAATAACATGGTTATATACAGGAAGTACCAGGTAATAACATGGTTATATACAGGGAGGTAATAACATGGTTATATACAGGGAGGTAATAACATGGTTATATACAGGAAGTACCAGGTTATAACATGGTTATATACAGGAAGTACCAGGTAATAACATGGTTATATACAGGAAGTACCAGGTAATAACATGGTTATATACAGGGAGGTAATAACATGGTTATATACAGGGAGGTAATAACATGGTTATATACAGGAAGTACCAGGTAATAACATGGTTATATACAGGAAGTACCAGGTAATAACATGGTTATATACAGGAAGTACCAGGTAATAACATGGTTATATACAGGGAGGTAATAACATGGTTATATACAGGAAGTACCAGGTAATAACATGGTTATATACAGGGAGGTAATAACATGGTTATATACAGGAAGTACCAGGTAATAACATGGTTATATACAGGGAGGTAATAACATGGTTATATACAGGAAGTACCAGGTAATAACATGGTTATATACAGGAAGTACCAGGTAATAACATGGTTATATACAGGGAGGTAATAACATGGCTATATACAGGGAGTACCAGGTAATAACATGGTTATATACAGGGAGGTAATAACAGGGCGATATACAGGGAGTACCAGGTAATAACATGGCTATATACAGGGAGTACCAGGTAATAACATGGCTATATACAGGGAGTACCAGGTAATAACATGGTTATATACAGGGAGTACCAGGTAATAACATGACTATATACAGGGAGTACCAGGTAATAACATGGTTATATACAGGGAGTACCAGGTAATAACATGGCTATATACAGGGAGGTAATAACATGACTATATACAGGGAGTACCAGGTAATAACATGGCTATATACAGGGAGGTAATAACATGGCTATATACAGGGACTACCAGGTAATAACATGGCTATATACAGGGAGGTAATAACATGGTTATATACAGGGAGGTAATAACATGGCTATATACAGGGAGGTAATAACATGGTTATATACAGGGAGGTAATAACATGGCTATATACAGGGAGGTAATAACATGGTTATATACAGGGAGTACCAGGTAATAACATGGCTATATACAGGGAGTACCAGGTAATAACATGGTTATATACAGGGACTACCAGGTAATAACATGGCTATATACAGGGAGGTAATAACATGGTTATATACAGGGAGTACCAGGTAATAACATGGTTATATACAGGGAGTACCAGGTAATAACATGGCTATATACAGGGAGGTAATAACATTACATTTACATTTAAGTCATTTAGCAGACGCTCTTATCCAGAGCGACTTACAAATTGGTGCATACACCTTATGACATCCAGTGGAACAGCCACTTACAATAGTGCATCTAAATCTTTTTAGGGAGGGGGGGGGGTGAGAAGGATTACTTACCCTATCCTAGGTATTCCTTGAAGAGGTGGGGTTTCAGGTGTCTCCGGAAGGTGGTGATTGACTCCGCTGTCCTGGCGTCGTGAGGGAGTTTGTTCCACCATTGGGGGGCCAGAGCAGCGAACATGACTATATACAGGGACTACCAGGTAATAACATGGCTATATACAGGGAGGTAATAACATGGTTATATACAGGGAGTACCAGGTAATAACATGGCTATATACAGGGAGGTAATAACATGGTTATATACAGGGAGTACCAGGTAATAACATGGCTATATACAGGGAGGTAATAACATGGTTATATACAGGGAGTACCAGGTAATAACATGGTTATATACAGGGAGTACCAGGTAATAACATGGCTATATACAGGGAGTACCAGGTAATAACATGGCTATATACAGGGAGGTAATAACATGGTTATATACAGGGAGTACCAGGTAATAACATGGTTATATACAGGGAGGTAATATCATGGTTATATACAGGGAGTACCAGGTAATAACATGGCTATATACAGGAAGGTAATAACATGGTTATATACAGGGAGTACCAGGTAATAACATGGCTATATACAGGGAGTACCAGGTAATAACATGGTTATATACAGGGAGTACCAGGTAATAACATGGCTATATACAGGGAGGTAATATCATGGTTATATACAGGGAGTACGAGGTAATATCATGGTTATATACAGGGAGTACCAGGTAATAACATGGCTATATACAGGGAGTACCAGGTAATAACATGGTTATATACAGGGAGTACCAGGTAATAACATGGCTATATACAGGGAGGTAATAACATGGTTATATACAGGGAGTACCAAGTAATAACATGGCTATATACAGGGAGGTAATAACATGGCTATATACAGGGAGTACCAAGTAATAACATGGCTATATACAGGGAGTACCAAGTAATAACATGGCTATATACAGGGAGGTAATAACATGGTTATATACAGGGAGGTAATAACATGGTTATATACAGGGAGTACCAGGTAATAGCATGGCTATATACAGGGAGGTAATAACATGGTTATATACAGGGAGTACCAGGTAATAACATGGCTATATACAGGGAGTACCAGGTAATAACATGGCTATATACAGGGAGGTAATAACATGACTATATACAGGGAGTACCAGGTAATAACGTGGCTATATACAGGGAGTACCAGGTAATAACATGGCTATATACAGGGAGTACCAAGTAATAACATGGCTATATACAGGGAGTACCAGGTAATAACATGGTGATATACAGGGAGTACCAGGTAATAACATGGCTATATACAGGGAGTACCAGGTAATAACATGGTTATATACAGGGAGGTAATAACATGGTTATATACAGGGAGTACCAGGTAATAACATGGATATATACAGGGAGTATCAGGTAATAACATGGCTATATACAGGGAGGTAATAACATGACTATATACAGGGAGTACCAGGTAATAACATGGCTATATACAGGGAGGTAATAACATGACTATATACAGGGAGTACCAGGTAATAACATGGCTATATACAGGGATTACCAGGTAATAACATGGCTATATACAGGGATTACCAGGTAATAACATGGCTATATACAGGGAGGTAATAACATGGCTATATACAGGGAGGTAATAACATGGTTATATACAGGGAGTACCAGGTAATAACATGGCTATATACAGGGAGTACCAGGTAATAACATGGTTATATACAGGGAGGTAATAACATGGTTATATACAGGGAGTACCAGGTAATTGCATGGTTATATACAGGGAGTACCAGGTAATAACATGGTTATATACAGGGAGGTAATAACATGACTATATACAGGGAGTACCAGGTAATATCATGGTTATATACAGGGAGGTAATAACATGGTTATATACAGGGAGGTAATAACATGGTTATATACAGGGAGTACCAGGTAATAGCATGGCTATATACAGGGAGGTAATAACATGGTTATATACAGGGAGTACCAGGTAATAACATGGCTATATACAGGGAGGTAATAACATGGTTATATACAGGGAGTACCAGGTAATAGCATGGCTATATACAGGGAGGTAATAACATGGCTATATACAGGGAGTACCAGGTAATAACATGGCTATATACAGGGAGTACCAGGTAATAACATGGCTATATACAGGGAGGTAATAACATGACTATATACAGGGAGTACCAGGTAATAGCATGGCTATATACAGGGAGGTAATAACATGGTTATATACAGGGAGTACCAGGTAATAACATGGCTATATACAGGGAGTACCAGGTAATAACATGGTTATATACAGGGAGTACCAGGTAATAACATGGCTATATACAGGGAGTACCAGGTAATAACATGGTTATATACAGGAAGTACCAGGTAATAACATGGCTATATACAGGGAGTACCAGGTAATAACATGGCTATATACAGGGAGGTAATAACATGGCTATATACAGGGAGTACCAGGTAATAGCATGGCTATATACAGGGAGGTAATAACATGGTTATATACAGGGAGTACCAGGTAATAACATGGCTATATACAGGGAGTACCAGGTAATAACATGGTTATATACAGGAAGTACCAGGTAATAACATGGCTATATACAGGGAGTACCAGGTAATAACATGGCTATATACAGGGAGTACCAGGTAATAACATGGCTATATACAGGGAGGTAATAACATGGTTATATACAGGGAGTACCAGGTAATAACATGGCTATATACAGGGAGGTAATAACATGGTTATATACAGGGAGGTAATAACATGACTATATACAG
Source organism: Oncorhynchus keta (assembly GCF_023373465.1). Taxonomy (NCBI): domain Eukaryota; kingdom Metazoa; phylum Chordata; class Actinopteri; order Salmoniformes; family Salmonidae; genus Oncorhynchus; species Oncorhynchus keta. The sequence continues at coordinate 2,000,038 of NC_068424.1, read as the reverse complement.
GGAGTACCAGGTAATAACATGGTTATATACAGGGAGTACCAGGTAATAACATGGCTATATACAGGGAGTACCAGGTAATAACATGGCTATATACAGGGAGGTAATAACATGGTTATATACAGGGAGTACCAGGTAATAACATGGTTATATACAGGGAGTACCAGGTAATAACACAGTCAGTGTGTGTAGAGTCTAGTGTGTGTAGAGTCCGGTGTGTGTAGAGTTCGGTGTGTGTAGAGTTCGGTGTGTGTAGAGTTCGGTGTGTGTAGAGTCCGGTGTGTGTAGAGTCCGGTGTGTGTAGAGTCCAATGTGTGTAGAGTCTAGTGTGTGTAGAGTTCGGTGTGTGTAGAGTTCGGTGTGTGTAGAGTTCGGTGTGTGTAGAGTCCGGTGTGTGTAGAGTCCAGTGTGTGTAGAGTCCGGTGTGTGTAGAGTCCGGTGTGTGTAGAGTCCGGTGTGTGTAGGGTCCGGTGTGTGGGAAAAGTCCAGTGTGTGTGTAGAGTCCAGTGTGTGTAGAGTCTAGTGTGTGTAGAGTCCAGTGTGTGTAGAGTCCGGTGTGTGTAGAGTCTAGTGTGTGTAGAGTCCGGTGTGTGTAGAGTCCGGTGTGTGTAGAGTTCGGTGTGTGTAGAGTCCGGTGTGTGTAGAGTCCGGTGTGTGTAGGGTCCGGTGTGTGGGAAAAGTCCAGTGTGTGTAGAGTCCAGTGTGTGTAGAGTCCAGTGTGTGTGTAGAGTCCAGTGTGTGTGTAGAGTCCAGTGTGTGTAGAGTCCAGTGTGTGTAGAGTCCAGTGTGTGTAGAGTCCAGTGTGTGTGTAGAGTCCAGTGTGTGTAGAGTCCAGTGTGTGTAGAGTCCAGTGTGTGTAGAGTCCAGTGTGTGTAGAGTCCAGTGTGTGTGTAGAGTCCAGTGTGTGTGTAGAGTCCAGTGTGTGTGTAGAGTCCAGTGTGTGTAGAGTCCAGTGTGTGTAGAGTCCAGTGTGTGTAGAGTCCAGTGTGTGTAGAGTCCAGTGTGTGTGTAGAGTCCTGTGTGTGTGTAGAGTCCAGTGTGTGTGTAGAGTCCAGTGTGTGTGGAGTCCAGTGTGTGTAGAGTCCAGTGTGTGGGTAGAGTCTGGTGTTTGGGCTTTGAGTCAGTACAAGATTGTTAGGTAAAAAAGGATAAATACAGGTTTTCCAGGTCGCCGTTGATGAGCTATTTAACAGTCTTGTTTAGCATTCTTATGGCTTGGGGATAGAAGCTGTTCATGGTCCTGCTGTTTTCCAGACTTGGTATATTGGTACCGCTTGCCAAGTGTTAGTAGATTGAACCGTCTATGGCTTGGGTGGCTGGTATTTGACAATTCTTTAGGCCTTCTTAAAACACTGCCTGGAATTGAGGTCTGGGATTGCAGGGAGATTGTCTGACGTACTTAATAACCTCTGTAGGGCCATGCTGTCGAGTGTCTTGCAGTTGCTGTACCAACAGGTAATGCAGCCAGTCAAGCAGCTCTCAATGTAGAACTTTTTGAAGATCTGAGGGTGGGTGCCAAACCTCCTGTGTGGGAAGTGGTGCCGTCATGGCTTCTTCACAACCGTGTTGGTTTCTGTCAACTCCTTAGTGATGTGGACACCAAGGAACGTGAAGCTCTCGACCCGCTCCACTACAGCCCCGTCGATGTGAATGGGGACGTGGAGCTCTCGACCCGCTCCACTACAGCCCCGTCAATGTGAATGGGGACGTGAAGCTCTCAACCCGCTCCACTACAGCCCCGTCAATGTGAATGGGGACGTGGAGCTCTCGACCTGCTCCACTACAGCCCCGTCAATGTGAATGGGGATGTGAAGCTCTCAACCCGCTCCACTACAGCCCCGTCAATGTGAATGGGGACGTGGAGCTCTCGACCTGCTCCACTACAGCCCCGTCAATGTGAATGGGGATGTGAAGCTCTCAACCCGCTCCACTACAGCCCCGTCAATGTGAATGGGGACGTGGAGCTCTCGACCCGCTCCACTACAGCCCCGTCGATGTGAATGGGGACGTGCAAACCCCTCTTTGTCCTGTCGTACACAATCAGCTCCTTTATCTTGCTGATGTTGAGGGAGAGGTTGTTGTCCTGGCACCACACTGCCAAGTCTCAGACCTCCTCCTATCTCTTCGTTGTTGGTGATCAGACCTGCCACCGTTCTGTCGTCAGGAAAATAAATGATGGTGGTGTGGTCGCGCGCAGCCACACAGTCATGAGTCGACAGGAAGCGGACTAAACACGTTTAGTGTCATTGTGCTGGATGTGTTGTTGCCTACATTCACCATTTGGGGCAGCACATCAGGAAGACCAGGATCCAATTACACAGGGAGGTGTTCAGTCTCAGGGTCCTTTAGCTTCGTGGTGCACAATGGTGTTGAATTCAAATAGGTTTTCAATGACTAGGGGGGGTTAACAACTCACGTCCTGTTGTAAATCAAGGGGAGAAGATTCAGGTCTCCCTCTCCAACATTCACCAAATTGAACGTGGGGAATGGTCAGAGGTGACCTAAAGGGCACTAATATAATTTGTTTGTTATTTTGTTATTTTTTTTATTTTTTGTTTATCAAAATGTTTGTCACGTTCTAACCTTAGTTCCTTTTTTTATGTCTCTACTTTTGGTTTGGGCGTGAGTTGGGGTGGGCATTCTATGGTTTTTGTTCTATGTTTTGTATTTCTGTGTTTGGCCTGTTATGGTTCCCAATCAGAGTCAGCTGTCTATCGTTGTCTCTGAATGAGAAACACCTGTGTTTGTGGGTAGTTGTTTCCTGTTTTGTGTTTTGTCACCTGATACACCTATATATTTTTCAACTTTATTTAACCAGGTAGGCCAGTAGAGAACAAGTTCTCATTTACAACTGCGCCCTATGCTTTGGGCATGAAATATTAAAAATGATAAAAGTATTTTTGTTGAGAGAGGGTTGTGATTTGAGAAGCTATAAGAGATAATTGTTTTCCATAGACTTTGCACAGTGACAAGTCACGCCCCTGAGTGAGGTCAGAGAGCGTGTCAGCCTGCTGGAACCGCACCTTTTGAGCAAACTGTATGAAAAGCATGTGAATCTGCAGCTGCTCATTTAAGTGGTTTGAACTTTGAATCTCAACACGAGATAGAGACGATAAACTCACCTCCCGGACATTCACTGGTATGGCTGATTAGCTGTCCTAAGTAATGTATCTTCAAAAGTTAATTTAATTAGGACCATCATATTACTCTACTCCCAATTGGGGAACAATTGATACGGCTGGAATCCAGCCAACATGTCAGATTTCAAAAAGGCTTTTCGGCGAAAGCATACGATGCTATTATCTGATGATAACACAACAGTAAACAATGAGAGAGTAGCATATTTCAACCCTGCAGGCACGACGGAAAACGTAGAAATCAAAATATAACTCATACCTTTGATGAGCTTCTTCTGTTGGCACTCCAATATGTCCCATGAACATCACAAATGGTCCTTTTGTTAGATTAATTCCGTCGATATATATCCAAAACGTCCATTTATTTGGCAAGTTTAATCCAGAAAAACACTGGTTCCAACTTGCGCAACGTGAAAAATATCTCAAAAGTTATCTGTAAACTTTGCCAAAACATTTCAAACTACTTTTGTAACACAACTTTAGGTATTTTTTAAAATAAATAATCAATAACATTGACGGGATGACAGGATGATCTGTGTTCAATACAGGAAGAAAACAAACTGCTTCCTGGTCATGCGCCTCTATCAAACAGTACACATGAAGGGACCCTCGTTCAAGATGACCGTACTTCTTCATTACACAAAGGAATAACCTCAACCTATTTCTGAAGACTGTGACATCCAGTGGAACGTAGGAACTCCCTTAGAAATCTGAATTCCCAATGAATCCTCATCGAAAAGAGGGTGACCTCAAAAAAACAATCTGAATGGTCTGTCCTCGGGGTTTCGCCTGCTACATAACTTCTGTTATACTCACAGGCATAAATCAAACCGTTTTAGAAACGTCACAGTGTTGTCTATCCAAATCTACTAGCAATATGCATATCTTATCTTCTGGGGATGAGTAGCAGGCAGTTGAATTTGGTCATGCTTTTCATCCAAAATTCCAAATGCTGCCCCCTATCTAGAGAAGTTAAGTGTCCCTCTCCATCTCTTCTTAAACAAGCAACCAAGTTGTTGTCATTCCATGAGGGATCTGTTTTCAACATATTTAGGCTCTAGTCAATTACAGATGCAAAGTGTATGTGTTTATCCTGTGTTCCCATTTAATCTGCTAGTAAGTAAATAATAAACCTTTCTAGTGGAACCCCTAGCAGAACCCCTAGCGGAACCCCTAGCATAACCCCTAGAGGAACCCCTAGCGGAACCCCTAGCAGAACCCCTAGACAAACCCCTAGCGGAACCCCTAGAGGAACCCCTAGCGGAACCCCTAGAGGAACCCCTAGCGGAACCCCTAGCGGAACCCCAAGAGGAACCCCTAGCGGAACCCCTAGAGGAACCCCTAGAGGAACCCCTAGCGGAACCCCTAGCGGAACCCCTAGCGGAACCCCTAGCGGAACCCCTCGACAACATTCCGCTGAAAAGGCAGCGCACAAAATAAAAATATATATATTTTTTGAAATATGTAACTTTCACACATTAACAATCAATACAGCAAATGAAAGATAAACATCTTGTAGTGGAAGCCCTAGGAAGTGCAACCTCATCCATATCTCAATGTGTATTCGGTAGGCCAAGCTTTGAAAAACTACAAACCTCAGATGTCCCACTTCCTGGTTGGATTTTTCTCAGGTTTTCGCCTGCCATATGAGTTCTGTGGCTAGTTGTTTCCTGTTCTGTTATACTCACAGACATCATCCAAACAGTTTTAGAAACGTCAGAGTGTTATCCAATACTAATAATACTATGCATATATTAGCATCTGGGACAGAGTAGGAGGCAGTTCACTCTGGCCACCCCTATCCCCAAAAAGGTTAAACCAATTTGTGTAGTACTGAACCGTAAGTATGGCTTGTAAAGTTTTTGCAGATGGAGGTTTCGACTGTTCAGAATGATGATATGATATGAGGTTATGATTAACAAGTTGACTGTTAATAGATGTAAAGACTTTAGAGTTTATTTGGGGAGATGGTAACTCTTCAAAGAACTGCTCTCGTGGATCCCCGGAAGCTAATGAGTTAATTGTTACCTTATTAATTTAATCAGGTAACAATTAAACATAGTTAATTAGGTAAAGATTAATTTCACAAGTCAAGTCACGACACAGCCTTCTCACATGGGTCTCACATCCTCCAGGTGGGTGAGGGTTGTTGGAGTGCAACAGAGATTGCATCATCTGTGGATCTGTTAGGGCGGTATGTGAATGTGTCCAGGGTGTCTGGGATGACGGTGTTGATGTTGATGCCATTACCAGTCTTTTCATAGAGATTGTTTATAGATGTAATAGCGCTGGAGCTTTAGTGCCTAAACTAAGGTGGTAAATACATGTAAACATACAAACTACAAGGCAGAGATTCCCTTTGACCTGCCAAATCCATTGAGCATCAAAGTCGGGGATTCGATCTTTGTCCTGTCTTTACACTTTGTCTGTTTGATAGCTCTTCGGAGGAAGTGGGATTTCTTATAATTGTCCCGCTCCTTGAACACGGCAGCTCTAAGCCTTTAGCTTAGTGTGGATGTTGCCTGTATTTCATGGTTTCGGTGTGTACGATCACAGTGGGGACAATGTCATCAATGCACTTATTAATGAAGCCGGTGACTGATGTGGTAAACTCCTCCATGTTATCAGATCAATCCTGAAACATGTTCCAGTCTGTGCTAGCAGAGCCATCCTGTAGCTTAGCATCTGCTTCATCTGACCACTTCCGTACTGAGCATGTCAGTAGTACTTCCTGTTTGAGTTTTTGCTTGTAAGCAGGAAGAGTTGTGGTCTGATTTGCAGAACAAGCTGTAAGGTCTGTAACCAGCTCTAATTGAGGAGAAATAAACAGGATATTATATATTTTTTATTTTATTTAGCTAGGCAAGTCAGTTAAGAACAAATTCTTATTTACAATGACGGCCTACCCCGGACAACGCTGGGCCAATTGTTCACCGCCCAATCATGACCTGATGTGATACAGCCTGGATTCGAACCAGGGACTGTAGTGACGCCTCTTGCACTGAGATGCAGTACTTTAGACCGCTGAGCCACTCGGGAGCCCGTAGCGGTGTCCCAAATATAATGTCCATATAATGGGGAATTTTGGACTCAACCATAGAGTTGCTTGGCTGGCTGTCTCTCTGCTGTTAATTAAATCATGAGTTGCCCGTCGCAGCCCAGCGAGGTCCATCGTGTTTTTATTGCCCGTAAAAATGTTTCCACCTTCTAAACCTACGGTGGAACTACCCTTGTCCAGCAACTCTCTTTATTTCAGATTGAGTTCTAGATTTCTCCCTCCCCACCCACGGCCCAGAGAAACACCTCTTTGGTTCTCATTACCCAGTATGTGTGTGTGTGTGTCTGCATATGGGGAGCCACAGGATTTGAACCCCAAAGAGATCCCAT
>NC_068424.1:1963517-1988517 GCF_023373465.1 Oncorhynchus keta | reverse complement strand
TGGTAAGAAGAGGAGTGGGAAGAAGAGGCTAGGTAAGAAGAGGCTAGGTAAGAAGAGGAGTGGGAAGAGGAGGCTAGGGAAGAAGAGGCTAGGTAAGAAGAGGCTAGGGAAGAGGAGTGGGAAGAAGAGGCTAGGGAAGAAGAGGTTGGGAAAGAAGAGGCTGGGGAAGAAGAGAGTAGGGAAGAAGAGGCTGGGGATGAAGAGGCTGGGAAAGAAGAGGCTAGGAAAGAAGAGGCTAGGGAAGAAGAGGCTGGGAAAGAAGAGGCTAGGAAAGAAGAGGTTGGGAAAGAAGAGGCTGGGGAAGAAGAGGCTGGGAAAGAAGAGGCTAGGAAAGAAGAGGCTAGTGAAGAAGACGAGTGGGTAGAAGAGACTAGGGAAAAAGAGACTAGGAAAGAAGAGGCTAGAGAAGAAGAGGCTAGAGAAGAGGAGGCTTGGGAAGAAGAGGCTTGGGAAGAAGAGGCTAGTGAAGAAGACGAGTGGGTCGAAGAGACTAGGGAAGAAGAGACTAGAAAAGAAGAGGAAAGGGAAGAAAAGCCAAAGGAAGATGAGGCTAGGGAAGAAAAGGCTAGTGAAGAAGACGAGTGGGTAGAAGAGACTATGAAGGAAAATGAGTGGGAAGAAGAGGCTAGGTAAGAAGAGGAGTGGGAAGAAGAGGCTTGGTAAGAAGAGGAGTGGGAAGAAGAGGCTAGGTAAGAAGAGGAGTGGGAAGAAGAGGCTGGGAAAGAAGAGAAGTGGGAAGAAGAGGCTAGGTAAGAAGAGGCTAGGGAAGAAGAGGCTAGGGAAGAGGAGTGGGAAGAAGAGGAGTGGGAAGAAGAGGCTTGGTAAGAAGAGGAGTGGGAAGAAGAGGCTAGGTAAGAAGAGGCTAGGGAAGAAGAGGCTAGGGAAGAGGAGGCCAGGTAAGAAGAGGAGTGGGAAGAAGAGGCTAGGTAAGAAGAGGCTAGGTAAGAAGAGGAGTGGGAAGAGGAGGCTAGGGAAGAAGAGGCTAGGTAAGAAGAGGCTAGGGAAGAGGAGTGGGAAGAAGAGGCTTGGGAAGAAGAGGTTGGGAAAGAAGAGGCTGGGGAAGAAGAGAGTAGGGAAGAAGAGGCTGGGGATGAAGAGGCTGGGAAAGAAGAGGCTAGGAAAGAAGAGGCTAGGGAAGAAGAGGCTGGGAAAGAAGAGGTTGGGAAAGAAGAGGCTGGGGAAGAAGAGGCTGGGAAAGAAGAGGCTAGGAAAGAAGAGGTTCGGAAAGAAGAGGCTGGGGAAGAAGAGACTAGGGAAGAAGAGGCTAGGGAAAGAAGAGGCTAGGGAAGATGAGGCTGGGAAATAAGAGGCTAGGAAAGAAGAGGTTGGGAAAGAAGAGGCTGGGGAAGAAGAGAGTAGGGAAGAAGATGTTAGGGAAGAAGAGGCTGGGAAAGAAGAGGCTAGGGAAGAAGAGGCTGGGAAAGAAGAGGCTAGGAAAGAAGAGGTTGGGAAATAAGAGGCTGGGGAAGAAGAGACTAGGAAAGAAGAGGCTAGGAAAGAAGAGACTAGGAAAGAAGAGGCTAGGGAAGAATAGACTAGGAAAGAAGAGGCTAGGAAAGAAGAGGCTTGGGAAGAAGAGGCTAAGGAAGAAGAGGCTGGGAAAGAAGAGGCTAGGAAAGAAGAGACTAGGAAAGAAGAGGCTAGGAAAGAAGAGGCTAGGAAAGGAAAGGCTAGGGAAGAAGAGGCAAGGGAAGAAGAGGCTAGGGAAGAAGAGACTAGTGAAGAAGAGGCTAGGAAAGCAGAGGCTAGTGAAGAAGACGAGTGGGTAGAAAAGACTAGGGAAGAAGAGACTAGGAAAGAAGAGGCTAGAGAAGAAGAGGCTAGAGAAGAGGAGGCTTGGGAAGAAGAGGCTTGGGAAGAAGAGGCTAGTGAAGAAGACGAGTGGGTCGAAGAGACTAGGGAAGAAGAGACTAGAAAAGAAGAGGAAAGGGAAGAAAAGCCAAAGGAAGATGAGGCTAGGGAAGAAAAGGCTAGTGAAGAAGACGAGTGGGTAGAAGAGACTATGAAGGAAAAGGAGTGGGAAGAAGAGGCTAGGTAAGAAGAGGAGTGGGAAGAAGAGGCTAGGTAAGAAGAGGAGTGGGAAGAAGAGGCTAGGTAAGAAGAGGAGTGGGAAGAAGAGGCTAGGTAAGAAGAGGAGTGGGAAGAAGAGGCTAGGTAAGAAGAGGAGTGGGAAGAAGAAGCTAGGTAAGAAGAGAAGTGGGAAGAAGAGGCTAGGTAAGAAGAGGAATGGGGAGAAGAGACTAGGTAAGAAGAGGAGTGGGAAGAAGAGGCTAGGTAAGAAGAGGAGTGGGAAGAAGAGGTTAGGTAAGAAGAGGAGTGGGAAGAAGAGGCTAGGTAAGAAGAGGAGTGGGAAGAAGAGGCTAGGTAAGAAGAGGAGTGGGAAGAAGAGGCTAGGTAAGAAGAGGAGTGGGAAGAAGAGGCTTGGTAAGAAGAGGAGTGGGAAGAAGAGGCTAGGTAAGAAGAGGAGTGGGAAGAAGAGGAGTGGGAAGAAGAGGCTTGGTAAGAAGAGGAGTGGGAAGAAGAGGCTAGGTAAGAAGAGGCTAGGGAAGAAGAGGCTAGGGAAGTGGAGTGGGAAGAAGAGGAGTGGGAAGAAGAGGCTAGGTAAGAAGAGGAGTGGGAAGAAGAGGGTAGGTAATAAGAGGAGTGGGAAGAAGAGACTAGGTAAGAAGAGGAGTGGGAAGAAGAGGCTTGGTAAGAAGAGGAGTGGGAAGAAGAGGCTAGGTAAGAAGAGGAGTGGGAAGAAGAGGAGTGGGAAGAAGAGGCTTGGTAAGAAGAGGAGTGGGAAGAAGAGGCTAGGTAAGAAGAGGCTAGGGAAGAAGAGGCTAGGGAAGAGGAGTGGGAAGAAGAGGAGTGGGAAGAAGAGGCTAGGTAAGAAGAGGAGTGGGAAGAAGAGGCTAGGTAAGAAGAGGAGTGGGAAGAAGAGGCTAGGTAAGAAGAGGAGTGGGAAGAAGAGGCTAGGTAAGAAGAGGAAAGGGAAGAAGAGGCTAGGTAAGAAGAGGAGTGGGAAGAATAGGCTAGGTAAGAAGAGGAGTGGGAAGAAGAGGCTAGGTAAGAAGAGGAGTGGGAAGAAGAGGCTAGGTAAGAAGAGGAGTGGGAAGAAGAGGCTAGGTAAGAAGAGGAGTGGGAAGAAGAGGCTTGGTAAGAAGAGGAGTGGGAAGAAGAGGCTAGGTAAGAAGAGGAGTGGGAAGAAGAGGAGTGGGAAGAAGAGGCTTGGTAAGAATAGGAGTGGGAAGAAGAGGCTAGGTAAGAAGAGGCTAGGGAAGAAGAGGCTAGGGAAGTGGAGTGGGAAGAAGAGGAGTGGGAAGAAGAGGCTAGGTAAGAAGAGGAGTGGGAAGAAGAAGCTAGGTAATAAGAGGAGTGGGAAGAAGAGGCTTGGTAAGAAGAGGAGTGGGAAGAAGAGGCTTGGTAAGAAGAGGAGTGGGAAGAAGAGGCTAGGTAAGAAGAGGCTAGGGAAGAAGAGGCTAGGGAAGAGGAGTGGGAAGAAGAGGAGTGGGAAGAAGAGGCTAGGTAAGAAGAGGAGTGGGAAGAAGAGGCTAGGTAATAAGAGGAGTGGGAAGAAGAGACTAGGTAAGAAGAGAAGTGGGAAGAAGAGGCTAGGTAAGAAGAGGAGTGGGAAGAAGAGGCTAGGGAAGAAGAGGAGTGGGAAGAAGAGGCTGGGAAAGAAGAGGCTAGAGAAGAAGAGGCTAGAGAAGAGGAGGCTTGGGAAGAAGAGGCTTGGGAAGAAGAGGCTAGTGAAGAAGACGAGTGGGTCGAAGAGACTAGGGAAGAAGAGACTAGAAAAGAAGAGGAAAGGGAAGAAAAGCCAAAGGAAGATGAGGCTAGGGAAGAAAAGGCTAGTGAAGAAGACGAGTGGGTAGAAGAGACTATGAAGGAAAAGGAGTGGGAAGAAGAGGCTAGGTAAGAAGAGGAGTGGGAAGAAGAGGCTAGGTAAGAAGAGGAGTGGGAAGAAGAGGCTAGGTAAGAAGAGGAGTGGGAAGAAGAGGCTAGGTAAGAAGAGGAGTGGGAAGAAGAGGCTAGGTAAGAAGAGGAGTGGGAAGAAGAGGCTAGGTAAGAAGAGGAGTGGGAAGAAGAAGCTAGGTAAGAAGAGAAGTGGGAAGAAGAGGCTAGGTAAGAAGAGGAATGGGAAGAAGAGGCTAGGTAAGAAGAGGAGTGGGAAGAAGAGGCTAGGTAAGAAAAGGAGTGGGAAGAAGTGGCTAGGTAAGAAGAGGAGTGGGAAGAAGAGGCTCGGTAAGAAGAGGAGTGGGAAGAAGAGGCTAGGTAAGAAGAGGAGTGGGAAGAAGAGGCTAGGTAAGAAGAGGAGTGGGAAGAAGAGGCTAGGTAAGAAGAGGAGTGGGAAGAAGAGGCTAGGTAAGAAGAGGAGTGGGAAGAAGAGGCTAGGTAAGAAGAGGAGTGGGAAGAAGAGGCTTGGTAAGAATAGGAGTGGGAAGAAGAGGCTAGGTAAGAAGAGGAGTGGGAAGAAGAGGAGTGGGAAGAAGAGGCTTGGTAAGAAGAGGAGTGGGAAGAAGAGGCTAGGTAAGAAGAGGCTGGGAAGAAGAGGCTAGGGAAGAGGAGTCGGATCGAAGAGGACCTGGAAAAGAAGAGGCTAGGTAAGAAGAGGAGTCCCCCAACAAGATTTAGATGAAGAGGCTAGGTAATAAGACGCTCTGGGAAGAAGAGACTAGGTAAGAAGAGGAGTGGGAAGAAGAGGCTTGGTAAGAAGAGGAGTGGGAAGAAGAGGCTAGGTAAGAAGAGGAGTGGGAAGAAGAGGAGTGGGAAGAAGAGGCTAGGTAAGAAGAGGCTAGGGAAGAAGAGGCTAGGGAAGAGGAGTTGGAAGAAGAGCAGTGTACCATCTAGCCATACTCCCAAGTACTTGTATGAGGTGACTATCTCAAGCCTCTAAACCCTCAGAGGTAGTAATCACACCTGTGGGGAGAGGGGCATTATTCTTACCAAACCACATGACCTTTGTTTTGGAGGTGTTCAGAACGAGGGTAGGGGCTAGAGAAAGTTTGTTGGACACTAAGAAAGCTTTGATGTAGAGCATTTATTTAACACACCATCCGTGGAGGGCCCAGCTGAGTACAAGACTGTAAATGTATGAGAGAGCTTCCTACTGCCTGAGCTACGTTGTTGATGTAATTTGAGAAGAGCTTGGGGACTAGGATTGAGCCTGGGGTACTCCCTTGGTGACAGGCAGTGGCTGAGACAGCAGATTTTCTGACTGCACTCTTTTTGGAGAGCTACTTAACAAACATTTACATTACATTTAAGTCATTTAGCAGACGCTCTTATCCAGAGCGACTTACAAATTGGTGCATTCACCTTATGACATCCAGTAGAACAGTCACTTTACAATAGTGCATCCAAATCTTAAAGGGGGGTGAGAAGGATTACTTATCCTATCCTAGGTATTCCTTAAAGAGGTGGGGTTTCAGGTGTCTCCGGAAGGTGGTGATTGACTCCGCTGTCCTGGCGTCGTGAGGGAGTTTGTTCCACCATTGGGGGGCCAGAGCAGCGAACAGTTTTGACTGGGCTGAGCGGGAACTGTACTTCCTCAGTGGTAGGGAGGCGAGCAGGCCAGAGGTGGATGAACGCAGTGCCCTTGTTTGGGTGTAGGGCCTGATCAGAGCCTGGAGGTACTGAGGTGCCGTTCCCCTCACAGCTCCGTAGGCAAGCACCATGGTCTTGTAGCGGATGCGAGCTTCAACTGGAAGCCAGTGGAGAGAGCGGAGGAGCGGGGTGACGTGATAGAACTTGGGAAGGTTGAACACCAGACGGGCTGCGGCATTCTGGATGAGTTGTAGGGGTTTAATGGCACAGGCAAGGAGCCCAGCCAACAGCGAGTTGCAGTAATCCAGACGGGAGATGACAAGTGCCTGGATTAGGACCTGCGCCGCTTCCTGTGTGAGGCAGGGTCGTACTCTGCGGATGTTGTAGAGCATGAACCTACAGGAACGGGCCACCGCCTTGATGTTAGTTGAGAACGACAGGGTGTTGTCCAGGATCACGCCAAGGTTCTTAGCGCTCTGGGAGGAGGACACAATGGAGTTGTCAACCGTGATGGCGAGATCATGGAACGGGCAGTCCTTCCCGGGAGGAAGAGCAGCTCCGTCTTGCCGAGGTTCAGCTTGAGGTGGTGATCCGTCATCCACACTGATATGTCTGCCAGACATGCAGAGATGCGATTCGCCACCTGGTCATCAGAAGGGGGAAAGGAGAAGATTAATTGTGTGTCGTCTGCATAGCAATGATAGGAGAGACCATGTGAGGTTATGACAGAGCCAAGTGACTTGGTGTATAGCGAGAATAGGAGAGGGCCTAGAACAGAGCCCTGGGGACACCAGTGGTGAGAGCGCGTGGTGAGGAGACAGATTCTCGCCACGCCACCTGGTAGGAGCGACCTGTCAGGTAGGACGCAATCCAAGCGTGGGCCGCGCCGGAGATGCCCAACTCGGAGAGGGTGGAGAGGAGGATCTGATGGTTCACAGTATCGAAGGCAGCTGATAGGTCTAGAAGGATGAGAGCAGAGGAGAGAGAGTTAGCTTTAGCGGTGCGGAGCGCCTCCGTGATACAGAGAAGAGCAGTCTCAGTTGAATGACTAGTCTTGAAACCTGACTGATTAGGATCAAGAAGGTCATTCAGAGAGAGATAGCGGGAGAGCTGGCCAAGGACGGCACGTTCAAGAGTTTTGGAGAGAAAAGAAAGAAGGGATCCTGGTCTGTAGTTGTTGACATCGGAGGGATCGAGTGTAGGTTTTTTCAGAAGGGGTGCAACTCTCGCTCTCTTGAAGACGGAAGGGACGTAGCCAGCGTAGCCAGGGATGAGTTGATGAGCGAGGTGAGGTAAGGGAGAAGGTCTCCGGAAATGGTCTGGAGAAGAGAGGAGGGGATAGGGTCAAGCGGGCAGGTTGTTGGGCGGCCGGCCGTCACAAGACGCAAGATTTCATCTGGAGAGAGAGGGGAGAAAGAGGTCAGAGCACAGGGTAGGGCAGTGTGAGCAGAACCAGCGGTGCCGTTTGACTTAGCAAACGAGGATCGGATGTCGTCGACCTTCTTTTAAAAATGGTTGACGAAGTCATCTGCAGAGAGGGAGGAGGGGGGGAGGGGGAGGAGGAGGATTCAGGAGGGAGGAGAAGGTGGCAAAGAGCTTCCTAGGGTTAGAGGCAGATGCTTGGAATTTAGAGTGGTAGAAAATGGCTTTAGCAGCAGAGACAGAGGAGGAAAATGTAGAGAGGAGGGACTGAAAGGATGCCAGGTCCGCAGGGAGGCGAGTTTTCCTCCATTTCCGCTCGGCTGCCCGGAGCCCTGTTCTGTGAGCTCGCAATGAGTCGTCGAGCCACGGGGCGGGAGGGGAGGACCGAGCCGGCCTGGAGGATAGGGGACATAGAGAGTCAAAGGATGCAGAAAGGGAGGAGAGGAGGGTTGAGGAGGCAGAATCAGGAGATAGGTTGGAGAAGGTTTGAGCAGAGGGAAGAGATGATAGGATGGAAGAGGAGAGAGTAGCGGGGGAGAGAGAGCGAAGGTTGGGACGGCGCGATACCATCCGAGTAGGGGCAGTGTGGGAGGTGTTAGATGAGAGCGAGAGGGAAAAGGATACAAGGTAGTGGTCGGAGACTTGGAGGGGAGTTGCGATGAGGTTAGTGGAAGAACAGCATCTAGTAAAGATGAGGTCGAGCGTATTGCCTGCCTTGTGAGTAGGGGGGGGGAAGGTGAGAGGGTGAGGTCAAAAGAGGAGAGGAGTGGAAAGAAGGAGGCAGAGAGGAATTTGTTTGACTTGGCCAAACAAACTTTGGCCTAGTCAATAAAAGTAGCAGCACAATATTGATTAGAATCAAGGGCAATGGTGACATCATTGATGACCTGAGTGAAAACCAGATTGCTTACCAGATAGATAGACATAATTAAGAAAGCCAGTCTGTTGATTACTGACAAGTTTGTTACACAATACATGTATGTTTTGTTCGATAAAGTTCATATTCATATCCAAAAATCTCAGTTTAGATTGGCGCGTTATGTTCAGTAGTTCCAAAACATCCGGTGATTTTGTAGAGAGCCACATCAATTTACAGGAATAATCATAAGAAACATTGCTAAAATATACAAGTGGTAGAGGCATGGAATTTTAGATCCACTTCTCCTTAATTCAACCGCTGTGTCAAATTTCAAAAACACTTTACGGAAACCATAAAATAATCTGCGTACAGCGCTCAAAAACAAAAACAAGCCATACATATATCCACCATGTTGTGGAGTCAACAGAAGTCAGAAATATCATCGTAAATATTCACTTACCTTTGATGATCTTCATCAGAATGCACTCCCAGGAATCCCAGTTCCACAATATATTTTTGATTTGTCCAAATACCTCCTTTTTGGAAACACGTTTAGTTCACAATCCAAACTCACGAAGTGCGGGCAAGTCCAGGCGAAAGTTCAGACGAAAGTCACATTACAGTTCGTGGAAACATGTCAAACGAAGTATAGAATCAATCTTTAGGATGTTTTTATCATAAATCTTCAATACTGTTCCAACTGGAGAATTCCTTTGTCTCTAGAAATGCAATGGAACAGAGCTAACTCTCGTGATCAGCTCATGCCACTCTGGCAGACCTCTGACTCATTCAGCTCCCATTCCCCCCTCCTTCAGAGTAGAAGCATCGGACAAGGTTCTAAAGACTGTTGACATCTAGTGAAAGCCTTAGGAAGTGCAATATGACCCCATAGACACTGTATGACTAAAAAAAACTACAAACCTCAGATTTCCCACTTCCTGGTTGGATTTTTTTGACAGGTTTTTGCCTGTGATATGAGTTTAGTTAAACTCACAGACAGAGTGTTTTCTATCCCAAATCTACTAATAATATGCATATCCTAGCATCTGGGCCTGAGTAGCAGGCAGTTTACTCTGGGCACGCTTTTCATCCGTGACTTGAATATACTTCCCCCAGTGCCCAAAGAGGTTTTAACCTGCATGTCATGAACACGTCTGGTGGCTTTAGGCAAAATCAAGAAGCGCACGATGGCGTGTACAGACACACCCGTGGCACCGGTTTGGATGTTACAGGATACGGACGGGGCCCGTTGAATATAAAAACATTTTGTGTTGAACGGAGAGCGATACACTGAGACATGTTGAATGAACAATAACCTTTCTGTAATGGCAATGGCTAAATATATCTACCTACAGTGTTCCTGAGCACTGAGAGTGTGAAGTGTGTGTTATGGAGGCGATCCAATATATTTTGAGGGGATCTATTTGGGCCACGCCTTGACTGGCTGACTGGCTGTCTGGCTGACTGTCTGGCTGACTGTCTAGCTAACTGTTTGGCTGCCTGGCTGACTGGCTGGCTGATTGACTGGCTGACTGGCTGACTGCGTGGCTGGACCTCTTCTAAGGCCTAAACTGACAGGCTGATTGACTGGTTGACTGGATGGGTGGCTGACTGGCCGACTGACTGGCTAGTGCTCTCCTAAAGCCCTAGCTGGCTGACTGTCTGCCTGGCTGACTGGCTGGCTGACTGGTTGGCTGGTCCTCTTCTAAGACCCAAACTTGCAGACTGGTTGGCTGGCCCTAGTCTCATGCTTAAACTGGCTGACTGGCTGGCTGGTCCTCTCCTAAAGCCCTAGCTGGCTGACTGGTTGGCTGGTCCTCTTCTAAGACCCAAACTTGCAGACTGGTTGGCTGGTCCTAGTCTCATGCTTAAACTGGCTGACTGGCTGGCTGGTCCTCTCCTAAAGCCCTAGCTGGCTGACTGGCTGGCTGGCAGTCTTGCTGGCTGGTCCTCTCCTATAGTCCAAACTGGCTGACTGGCTGACTGGCTGGCTGGTCCTCTCCTAAATCCCAAACTGGCTGACTGGCTGACTGTCTGCATGGTCCTCTTCTAAAGCCCTAATGGCTGACTGTCTGCCTGGTCCTCTTCTAAAGCCCTGACTGTCTGCCTGGTCCTCTTCTAAAGCCCTGACTGTCTGCATGGTCCTCTTCTAAAGCCCTGCTGGCTGACTGTCTCCATGGTCCTCTTCTAAAGCCCTAATGGCTGACTGTCTGCCTGGTCCTCTTCTAAAGCCCTGACTGTCTGCCTGGTCCTCTTCTAAAGCCCTGACTGTCTGCATGGTCCTCTTCTAAAGCCACGACTGTCTGCATGGTCCTCTTCTAAAGCCCTGCTGGCTGACTGTCTGCATGGTCCTCTTCTAAAGCCCGAATGGCTGACTGTCTGCCTGGTCCTCTCCTAAAGCCGTAATGGTTGACTGTCTGCCTGGTCCTCTCCTAAAGCCCTAATGGCTGACTGTCTGCCTGGTCCTCTTCTAAAGCCCTAATGGCTGACTGTCTGCCTGGTCCTCTCCTAAAGCCCTAATGGTTGACTGTCTGCCTGGTCCTCTCCTAAAGCCCTAATGGCTGACTGTCTGCCTGGTCCTCTCCTAAAGCCCTAATGGCTGACTGGCCTCATGGTCCTCTTCTAAAGCCCTGCTGGCTGACTGTCTGCCTGGTCCTCTCCTAAAGCCCTAATGGCTGACTGTCTACCTGTTTGCCTGGTCCTCTTCTAAAGCCCTGCTGGCTGACTGTTTGCCTGGTCCTCTTCTAAAGCCCTGACTGTCTGCCTGGTCCTCTTCTAAAGCCCTGACTGTCTGCCTGGTCCTCTTCTAAAGCCCTGACTGTCTGCATGTTCCTCTTCTAAAGCCCTGCTGGCTGACTGTTTGCCTGGTCCTCTTCTAAAGCCCTGACTGTCTGCCTGGTCCTCTTCTAAAGCCCTGACTGTCTGCATGGTCCTCTTCTAAAGCCCTGCTGGCTGACTGTTTGCCTGGTCCTCTTCTAAAGCCCTGACTGTCTGCCTGGTCCTCTTCTAAAGCCCTGACTGTCTGCATGGTCCTCTTCTAAAGCCCTGCTGGCTGACTGTCTGCCTGGTCCTCTCCTAAAGCCCTACCTGGCTGACTGGCTGACTGTCTGCCTGGTCCTCTTCTAAAGCCCTGACTGTCTGCATGGTCCTCTTCTAAAGCCCTGACTGTCTGCATGGTCCTCTTCTAAAGCCCTGCTGGCTGACTGTCTTCCTGATCCTCTCCTAAAGCCCTAATGGCTGACTGTCTGCCTGGTCCTCTCCTAAAGCCCTAATGGCTGACTGTCTGCCTGGTCCTCTCCTAAACCCCAAATGGCTGACTGTCTGCCTGGTCCTCTCCTAAAGCCCTAATGGCTCGCTGGCTGACTGGTCCTCTTCTAAAGCCCTGACTGGCTGGTCCTCTTCTAAAGCCCTGACTGGCTGACTAGTCCTCTTCTAAAGCCCTGACTGTCTGCATGGTCCTCTTCTAAAGCCCTGCTGGCTGACTGTCTTCCTGATCCTCTCCTAAAGCCCTAATGGCTGACTGTCTGCCTGGTCCTCTCCTAAAGCCCTAATGGCTGACTGTCTGCCTGGTCCTCTCCTAAACCCCAAATGGCTGACTGTCTGCCTGGTCCTCTCCTAAAGCCCTAATGGCTGGCTGGCTGACTGGTCCTCTTCTAAAGCCCTGACTGGCTGGTCCTCTTCTAAAGCCCTGACTGGCTGACTGGTCATCTTCTTAAGCCCTGACTGGCTGGTTCTCTGTCTATTTTGCTGGCTGGCTGGCTGGTCCTCTTCCAATGCCCTGACTGGCTGGCTGGTCCTCTTCCAATGCCCTGACTGGCTGGCTGGTCCTCTTCCAAAGCCCTGTCTGACTGGCTGGCTGGCTGGCTGGTCCTCTTCCAATGCCCTGTCTGGCTGGCTGGCTGGTCCTCTTCCAAAGCCTTGTCTGGCTGGCTGGTCCTCTTCTTAAGCCCTGACTGGCTGGTTCTCTGTCTGGCTGGCTGGCTGGTCCTCTTCCAAAGCCCTGTCTGACTGGCTGGTCCTCTTCCAAAGCCCTGTCTGTCTGGCTGGCTGGTCCTCTTCCAAAGCCCTGTCTGACTGGCTGGCTGGCTGGCTGGTCCTCTTCCAAAGCCCTGTCTGGCTGGCTGGCTGGTCCTCTTCCAAAGCCCTGTCTGACTGGCTGGCTGGCTGGATGGTCCTCTTCCAAAGCCTTGTCTGGCTGGCTGGTCCTCTTCTTAAGCCCTGACTGGCTGGTTCTCTCGCTGGCTGGTCCTCTTCCAAAGCCTTGTCTGACTGGCTGGTCCTCTTCCAAAGCCTTGTCTGGCTGGCTGGTCCTCTTCCAAAGCCTTGTCTGGCTGGCTGGTCCTCTTCTTAAGCCCTGACTGGCTGGTTCTCTCGCTGGCTGGCTGGCTGGTCCTCTTCCAAAGCCCTGTCTGACTGGCTGGCTGGCTGGCTGGTCCTCTTCCAAAGCCCTGTCTGGCTGGCTGGCTGGTCCTCTTCCAAAGCCCTGTCTGACTGGCTGGCTGGATGGTCCTCTTCCAAAGCCTTGTCTGGCTGGCTGGTCCTCTTCTTAAGCCCTGACTGGCTGGTTCTCTCGCTGGCTGGTCCTCTTCCAAAGCCTTGTCTGACTGGCTGGTCCTCTTCCAAAGCCTTGTCTGACTGGCTGGTCCTCTTCTGAAAGCCCTGACTGGCTGACAAGTCCTCTTCTAAAGCCCTGACTGTCTGCATGGTCCTCTTCTAAAGCCCTGCTGGCTGACTGGCTTCCTGATCCTCTCCTAAAGCCCTAATGGCTGACTGTCTGCCTGGTCCTCTCCTAAAGCCCTAATGGCTGACTGTCTGCCTGGTCCTCTCCTAAACCCCAAATGGCTGACTGTCTGCCTGGTCCTCTCCTAAAGCCCTAATGGCTGGCTGGCTGACTGGTCCTCTTCTAAAGCCCTGACTGGCTGGTCCTCTTCTAAAGCCCTGACTGGCTGACTGGTCATCTTCTTAAGCCCTGACTGGCTGGTTCTCTGTCTATTTTGCTGGCTGGCTGGCTGGTCCTCTTCCAATGCCCTGACTGGCTGGCTGGTCCTCTTCCAATGCCCTGACTGGCTGGCTGGTCCTCTTCCAAAGCCCTGTCTGACTGGCTGGCTGGCTGGCTGGTCCTCTTCCAATGCCCTGTCTGGCTGGCTGGCTGGTCCTCTTCCAAAGCCTTGTCTGGCTGGCTGGTCCTCTTCTTAAGCCCTGACTGGCTGGTTCTCTGTCTGGCTGGCTGGCTGGTCCTCTTCCAAAGCCCTGTCTGACTGGCTGGTCCTCTTCCAAAGCCCTGTCTGTCTGGCTGGCTGGTCCTCTTCCAAAGCCCTGTCTGACTGGCTGGCTGGCTGGCTGGTCCTCTTCCAAAGCCCTGTCTGGCTGGCTGGCTGGTCCTCTTCCAAAGCCCTGTCTGACTGGCTGGCTGGCTGGATGGTCCTCTTCCAAAGCCTTGTCTGGCTGGCTGGTCCTCTTCTTAAGCCCTGACTGGCTGGTTCTCTCGCTGGCTGGCTGGCTGGTCCTCTTCCAAAGCCCTGTCTGACTGGCTGGCTGGCTGGCTGGTCCTCTTCCAAAGCCCTGTCTGGCTGGCTGGCTGGTCCTCTTCCAAAGCCCTGTCTGACTGGCTGGCTGGCTGGATGGTCCTGTTCCAAAGCCTTGTCTGGCTGGCTGGTCCTCTTCTTAAGCCCTGACTGGCTGGTTCTCTCGCTGGCTGGCTGGCTGGTCCTCTTCCAAAGCCCTGTCTGACTGGCTGGTCCTCTTCCAAAGCCCTGTCTGGCTGGCTGGCTGGTTCTTTTCCAAAGCCCTGTCTGACTGGCTGGCTGGCTAGCTGGCTGGTCCTCTTCCAATACCCTGACTGGCTGGCAGGCTGGCATGCTGGCTGGCTGGCTGGTTGCCTGGCACCTCCTGAGGTGACTGTATCAGAGCCAGTCAAGCATGAAATCAATCACTCACAGCCTGCTGCCTGCCACCACTATTGTGTCCGAGCCATCTGGGCCTTAGCACACTGTCTACATTGTGTGTGTGTGTGTGTGTGTGTGTGTGTGTGTGTGTGTGTGTGTGTGTGTGTGTGTGTGTGTGTGTGTGTGTGTGTGTGTGTGTGTGTGTGTGTGTGTGTGTGTGTGTGTGTGTGTGTGTGTGTGTGTGTGTGTGTGTGTGTGTGTGTGTGTGTGTGTGTGTGTGTGTGTACTGTGTGTGTGTGTGTGTGTGTGTGTGTGTGTGTGTGTGTGTGTGTGTGTGTGTGTGTGTGTGTGTGTGTGTGTGTGTGTGTGTGTGTGTGTGTGTGTGTGTGTGTGTGTGTGTATTGTGTGTATGTGTATGTGTATGTGTAAGTGTGTGTGTGTGTGTGTGTGTGTGTGTGTGTGTGTGTGTGTGTGTGTGTGTGTGTGTGTGTGTGTGTGTGTGTGTGTGTGTGTGTGTGTGTGTGTGTGTGTGTGTGTGTGTGTGTGTGTGTGTGTGTGTTTGAGCATGTTCAGGTGCTTGGAAGCTTTTTGGACCACCTGTGTAAGTGTGTTAATTACGAGATAACAGCACATATCTCCCATCTCCAGTGAAGCAGGCAGAAAGGACAGACAGAGACAGTGATTGGTCAGGAGTCTCCAGCATGTTAGTGCCCAGCTACATCTGTTTCCTACCAATACCACAACACTGTCCTGCATGGACTCATTTGACTTAATGAGAACTCCCTGTGTAGAGGCCTCTGGCCCTACTCTGTTCTGTTCTACTCTGTTCTGTTCTGTTCTATTCTATTCGGTTCTGTTCTGTTATTCTCTGTTCTGTTCTGTTATTCTCTGTTCTGTTATTCTCTGTTCTGTTCTGTTATTCTCTGTTCTGTTATTCTCTGTTCTGTTCTGTTCTGTTATTCTCGGTTCTGTTCTGTTATTCTCTGTTCTGTTATTCTCTGTTCTGTTCTGTTCTGTTCTGTTATTCTCTGTTCTGTTCTGTTATTCTCTGTTCTGTTCTGTTATTCTCTGTTCTGTTCTATTCTATTCGGTTCTGTTCTGTTATTCTCTGTTCTGTTCTGTTATTCTCTGTTCTGTTCTGTTATTCTCTGTTCTGTTCTGTTCTATTCTATTCGGTTCTGTTCTGTTATTCTCTGTTCTGTTTTGTTCTAATCTGTTCTGTTATCTGTTATGCTCCATTTTGCTTTGTTCTGCTCTGTCTAGTCCAGTGGAGTCTAGACCAGTCCAACCCAGTCCAGTCCAGTCCAACCCAGTCCTGCAGGGTATACTACAAAGCAAGCTAGATCTACTGAGGGTTTTCCAAAGCTCGCCAGCTTCAGTTAGCTTCCCATTCCAGGCCAGGCTACATCCGTACTACATCCGTACTACATCCGTACTACATCCGTACTACATCCGTACTACGATGGTGGATATTGGTCCTCCGTCTGCAGCCAACTCCAGGAGGCTTGTAGCTGTGCGTTGACGTCACATATGGAAAGCTGAACTCTGAACTCTTCACTGAGACAATGCTGAAACATCAATCCATAGGGAATTCAGCAGGCTACGGTGTGAAAGATATGTCATCTTTATTTTATTACGTTGGTGTACTTTGGTTCCAGGTGGAACCCTTTAAGGTTTCATGTAAAACACTTTCCAAAGAGGGTTCTACATGGAACCCAAAAGGGTGTTTACCTGGAACCAAAAAGGATTCTTTCCGAAGCCATCCTATGCAATCCTTTCTTCTAGGAGTGAAGGCTGTGGCATGAACACTGTGCGCTGTGTGATTAGCTAACTGTCCATCGTAGGCCAGGCTGGCAGATTGAAACAGTGCAGTGCTGTGTGCAGAACAGCTGGCTGCCATTGGAGGGCAGCAGAACACAGAACATCTCTCCCAATCTACATCTCTCTCTCTCTCTCTCTCTCTCTCTCTCTCTCTCTCTCTCTCTCTCTCTCTCTCTCTCTCTCTCTCTCTCTCACACTTTCTTCCTCTCTCTCTCTTTCTACATGCCTCTCTTTCTCTCTCTCTCTCCCTGTCTCTATCTCTCTCTCTCTCTTTCTTAATGTCTCTCTTTCTGTCTCTTTGTCTCTCTTTCCCTGTCACTCTACATTTCTATGTATCTCTCTATCTAATCTATCACATAGGGCAGCATGTAGCCTCGCATTTAGAGCATTAGGCCCGTATCTGGAAGGTTGCTGGTTCGAATACCCGAGTTGACAAGGAAAAATATGTCGATGTGCCCCTGAGCAAAGCACTTACCCCTAATTTGCTCCAGGGGCTCCGTACTATTATGACTGACCCTGTAAAACAACACATTTCACTGCACCTATCTGGTGTATGTGACCATCAAACATATCACTCTCTCTCTTTCCACCACAGCAGTACAGCCACTGAGCAGGGTAGTGATTACAGGGAAGTTCAACAGCACACCGACTGTCTGGGTACAGGGTCAGTCAATCTGTCTGGGTACAGGGTCAGTCAATCTGTCTGGGTACAGTCAATCTGTCTGGGTACAGGGTCAGTCAATCTGTCTGGGTACAGTCAATCTGTCTGGGTACAGGGTCAGTCAATCTGTCTGGGTACAGGGTCAGTCAGTCTGTCTGGGTACAGGGTCAGTCAATATGTCTGGGTACAGGGTCAGTCAATCTGTCTGGGTACAGGGTCAGTCAATCTGTCTGGGTACAGGGTCAGTCAGTCTGTCTGGGTACAGGGTCAGTCAATCTGTCTGGGTACAGGGTCAGTCAGTCTGTCTGGGTACAGGGTCAGTCAATCTGTTTGGGTACAGGGTCAGTCAATCTGTCTGGGTACAGGGTCAGTCAATCTGGCCGGGTACAGGGTCAGTCATTCTGGCTGGGTACAGGGTCAGTCATTCTGGCTGGGTACAGGGTCAGTCATTCTGGCTGGGTACAGGGTCAGTCATTCTGGCTGGGTACAGGGTCAGTCATTCTGGCTGGGTACAGGGTCAGTCATTCTGGCCGGGTACAGGGTCAGTCAATATGTCTGGGTACAGGGTCAGTCAATATGTCTGGGTACAGGGTCAGTCAGTCTGTCTGGGTACAGGGTCAGTCAGTCTGTCTGGGTACAGGGTCAGTCAGTCTGTCTGGGTACAGGGTCAGTCAGTCTGTCTGGGTACAGGGTCAGTCATTCTGGCTGGGTACAGGGTCAGTCAGTCTGTCTGGGTACAGGGTCAGTCATTCTGGCTGGGTACAGGGTCAGTCATTCTGGCTGGGTACAGGGTCAGTCATTCTGGCTGGGTACAGGGTCAGTCAATCTGGCCGGGTACAGGGTCAGTCATTCTGGCTGGGTACAGGGTCAGTCAATCTGTCTGGGTACAGGGTCAGTCAATCTGTCTGGGTAAAGGGTCAGTCAATCTGGCCGGGTACAGGGTCAGTCAATCTGTCTGGGTACAGGGTCAGTCAATCTGTCTGGGTACAGGGTCAGTCAGTCTGTCTGGGTACAGGGTCAGTCAATCTGTCTGGGTACAGGGTCAGTCAATCTGTCTGGGTACAGGGTCAGTCAATATGTCTGGGTACAGGGTCAGTCAATATGTCTGGGTACAGGGTCAGTCAGTCTGTCTGGGTACAGGGTCGGTCAATCTGTCTGGGTACAGGGTCAGTCAGTCTGTCTGGGTACAGGGTCAGTCAATCTGTCTGGGTACAGGGTCAGTCAATCTGTCTGGGTACAGGGTCACTCATTCTGTCTGGGTACAGGGTCAGTCAGTCTGTCTGGGTACAGGGTCAGTCAGTCTGTCTGGGTACAGGGTCAGTCAGTCTGTCTGGGTACAGGGTCAGTCAATCTGTCTGGGTACAGGGTCAGTCAGTCTGTCTGGGTACAGGGTCAGTCAATCTGTCTGGGTACAGGGTCAGTCAATCTGTCTGGGTACAGGGTCAGTCAGTCTGTCTGGGTACAGGGTCAGTCAGTCTGTCTGGGTACAGGGTCAGTCATTCTGGCTGGGTACAGGGTCAGTCAGTCTGTCTCGGTACAGGGTCAGTCAATCTGTCTGGGTACAGGGTCAGTCATTCTGTCTGGGTACAGGGTCAGTCATTCTGTCTGGGTACAGGGTCAGTCATTCTGTCTGGGTACAGGGTCAGTCAGTCTGTCTGGGTACAGGGTCAGTCAGTCTGTCTGGGTACAGGGTCAGTCATTCTGGCTGGGTACAGGGTCAGTCAGTCTGTCTGGGTACAGGGTCAGTCAGTCTGTCTGGGTACAGGGTCAGTCAGTCTGTCTGGGTACAGGGTCAGTCATTCTGGCTGGGTACAGGGTCAGTCAGTCTGTCTGGGTACAGGGTCAGTCAATCTGTCTGGGTACAGGGTCAGTCAATCTGTCTGGGTACAGGGTCAGTCAATCTGGCCGGGTACAGGGTCAGTCAGTCTGTCTGGGTACAGGGTCAGTCAATCTGGCCGGGTACAGGGTCAGTCAGTCTGTCTGGGTACAGGGTCAAATCAAATCAAATCAAATCAAATCAAATTTTATTTGTCACATACACATGGTTAGCAGATGTTAAATGCGAGTGTAGCGAAATGCTTGTGCTTCTAGTTCCGACAATGCAGTGATAACCAACAAGTAATCTAACTAACAATTCCAAAACTACTGTCTTATACACAGTGTAAGGGGATAAGGAATATGTACATAAGGATATATGAATGAGTGATGGTACAGAGCAGCATACAGTAGATGGTATCGAGTACAGTATATACATATGAGATGAGTGTGTAGACAAAGTAAACAAAGTGGCATAGTTAAAGTGGCTAGTGATACATGTGTTACATAAGGATGCAGTCGATGATGTAGAGTACAGTATATACATATGCATATGAGATGAATAATGTAGGGTAAGTAACATTATATAAGGTAGCATTGTTTAAAGTGGCTAGTGATATATTTACATAATTCCCATCAATTCCCATTATTAAAATGGCTGGAGTTGGGTCAGTGTCAATGACAGTGTGTTGGCAGCAGCCACTCACACTGTTAGTGGTGGCTGTTTAACAGTCTGATGGCCTTGAGATAGAAGCTGTTTTTCAGTCTCTCGGTCCCAGCTTTGATGCACCTGTACTGACCTCGCCTTCTGGATGATAGCGGGGTGAACAGGCAGTGGTTCGGGTGGTTGATGTCCTTGATGATCTTTATGGCCTTCCTGTAACAACGGGTGGTGTAGGTGTCCTGGAGGGCAGGTAGTTTGCCCCCGGTGATGCGTTGTGCAGTCCTCACTACCCTCTGAGAGCCTTACGGTTGAGGGCGGAGCAGTTGCCGTACCAGGCGGTGATACAGCCCGCCAGGATGCTCTCGATTGTGCATCTGTAGAAGTTTGTGAGTGCTTTTGGTGACAAGCCGAATTTCTTCAGCCTCCTGAGGTTGAATAGGCGCTGCTGCGTCTTCTTCACGACGCTGTCAGTGTGAGTGGACCAATTCAGTTTGTCTGTGATGTGTACGCCGAGGAACTTAAAACTAGCTACCCTCTCCACTACTGTTCCATCGATGTGGATAGGGGTGTTCCCTCTGCTGTTTCCTGAAGTCCACAATCATCTCCTTAGTTTTGTTGACGTTGAGTGTGAGGTTATTTTCCTGACACCACACTCCGAGGGCCCTCACCTCCTCCCTGTAGGCCGTCTGTCGTTGTTGGTAATCAAGCCTACCACTGTTGTGTCGTCCGCAAACTTGATGATTGAGTTGGAGGCGTGCGTGGCCACGCAGTCGTACAGGGTGAACAGGGAGTACAGGAGAGGGCTCAGAACGCACCCTTGTGGGGCCCCGTGTTGAGGATCAGCGGGGAGGAGATGTTGTTGCCACCCTCACCACCTGGGGGCGGCCCGTCAGGAAGTCCAGTACCCAGTTGCACAGGGGCGGGGTCGAGACCCAGGGTCTCGAGCTTGATGACGAGCTTGGAGGGTACTATGGTGTTGAATGCCGAGCTGTAGTCGATGAACAGCATTCTCACATAGGTATTCCTCTTGTCCAGGTGGGTTAGGGCAGTGTGCAGTGTGGTTGAGATTGCATCGTCTGTGGACCTATTTGGGCGGTAAGCAAATTGGAGTGGGTCTAGGGTGTCAGGTAGGGTGGAGGTGATATGGTCCTTGACTAGTCTCAAAGCACTTCATGATGACGGAAGTGAGTGCTACGGGGCGGTAGTCGTTTAGCTCAGTTACCTTAGCTTTCTTGGGAACAGGAACAATGGTGGCCCTCTTGAAGCATGTGGGAACAGCAGACTGGTATAGGGATTGATTGAATATGTCCGTAAACACACCGGCCAGCTGGTCTGCGCATGCTCTGAGGGCGCGGCTGGGGATGCCGTCTGGGCCTGCAGCCTTGCGAGGGTTAACACGTTTAAATGTCTTACTCACCTCGGCTGCAGTGAAGGAGAGACCGCATGTTTCCGTTGCAGGCCGTGTCAGTGGCACTGTATTGTCCTCAAAGCGGGCAAAAGTTATTTAGTCTGCCTGGGAGCAAGACATCCTGGTCCGTGACTGGGCTGGATTTCATCTTGTAGTCCGTGATTGACTGTAGACCCTGCCACATGCCTCTTGTGTCTGAGCCGTTGAATTGAGATTCCACTTTGTCTCTGTACTGACGCTTAGCTTGTTTAATAGCCTTGCGGAGGGAATAGCTGCACTGTTTGTATTCAGTCATGTTGCCAGACACCTTGCCCTGATTAAAAGCAGTGGTTCGCGCTTTCAGTTTCACGCGAATGCTGCCATCAATCCACGGTTTCTGGTTAGGGTCAGTCAATATGTCTGGGTACAGGGTCAGTCAATATGTCTGGGTACAGGGTCAGTCAGTCTGTCTGGGTACAGGGTCAGTCAATCTGTCTGGGTACAGGGTCAGTCAATCTGTCTGGGTACAGGGTCAGTCAGTCTGTCTGGGTACAGGGTCAGTCAATCTGTCTGGGTACAGGGTCAGTCAATCTGTCTGGGTACAGGGTCAGTCAATATGTCTGGGTACAGGGTCAGTCAATATGTCTGGGTACAGGGTCAGTCAGTCTGTCTGGGTACAGGGTCGGTCAATCTGTCTGGGTACAGGGTCAGTCAATCTGTCTGGGTACAGGGTCAGTCAGTCTGTCTGGGTACAGGGTCAGTCAGTCTGTCTGGGTACAGGGTCAGTCATTCTGGCTGGGTACAGGGTCAGTCAGTCTGTCTGGGTACAGGGTCAGTCAATCTGTCTGGGTACAGGGTCAGTCATTCTGTCTGGGTACAGGGTCAGTCATTCTGTCTGGGTACAGGGTCAGTCATTCTGTCTGGGTACAGGGTCAGTCAGTCTGTCTGGGTACAGGGTCAGTCAGTCTGTCTGGGTACAGGGTCAGTCATTCTGGCTGGGTACAGGGTCAGTCAGTCTGTCTGGGTACAGGGTCAGTCAGTCTGTCTGGGTACAGGGTCAGTCAGTCTGTCTGGGTACAGGGTCAGTCATTCTGGCTGGGTACAGGGTCAGTCAGTCTGGCTGGGTACAGGGTAGAGAGATACATGTAGACATTGATAGACAGACACACAGCAAGCTGAGGGAATGAGCCAGTCTTGGACATTATAACACTTGAAGACATAATCTTCTGTAAATCAAAACACTTGTGATAACAGACTCTTTCTTATAAATGTCTACAGGCTATAATGAAATTAGTAATTTAATAGATTTAGATGCTCTTGCTGGTTTAATACCGTACCTTTATTACTATCATAATAACTTTAACGTATAATCTAATATCCCGATGTGTGATTGAGTTCATCTTTCAGAATGGTAATTGTCCTTTCTCCAGATAAAAATACAATTACCACACATGAATTTTTACAATATGGGAGTAATTGTATTGTAATAGACTGGAGTATCATAGATGTATAGGAGAAACTATGATATCAAGAATTACGCTGCCGCAATGGAAAGAGAATAAACTGGGTTATGAGTTCAGGAAATAATTTATAACGTTATTGAAATGTATGCTTATTACTTATTAATAGATGTTTTCTTTTTAAAACAATCAATGTTAGGAAGGTCGGACGAAAGCCTTTCAGACACACCAGGGCAGACATTCATTTTCTCACCTTTTATGGTGAAAAGAATGTACTTTCTGTATGTCTTTTATTGTGAAATGAATGTACTTTCTGTACGTCTTTTATTGTGAAATGAATGTACTTTCTGTATGTCTTTTATTGTGAAATGAATGTACTTTCTGTATGTCTTTTATTGTGAAATGAATGTACTTTCTGTACGTCTTTTATTGTGAAATGAATGTACTTTCTGTATGTCTTTTATTGTGAAATGAATGTACTTTCTGTGTCTTTTATTGTGAAATGAATGTACTTTCTGTACGTCTTTTATTGTGAAATGAATGTACTTTCTGTATGTCTTTTATTGTGAAATGAATGTACTTTCTGTACGTCTTTTATTGTGAAATGAATGTACTTTCTGTATGTCTTTTATTGTGAAATTAATGTACTTTCTGTACGTCTTTTATTGTGAAATGAATGTACTTTCTGTATGTATTTTATTGTGAAATTAATGTACTTTCTGTACGTCTTTTATTGTGAAATGAATGTACTTTCTGTACGTCTTTTATTGTGAAATGAATGTACTTTCTGTACGTCTTTTATTGTGAAATGAATGTACTTTCTGTACGTCTTCCCGTTCTGCCTGGACATAATAACACCCTCATCTTTTCTTCAACTATAGTTCAATACTTAATAAGGACTCGTTTTCTTCTCATGGAGGGAAATATTGCCAATATTGCCAATCGTCAGTCAAAAGGAATCAGTGCTGAGCCCTAAACCCTAGTTTATCCTCAGTCAAAATTAACAAGTGCTGAGCCCTAAACGCTAGTTTATCCTCAGTCAAAATGAACAAGTGCTGAGCCCTAAACCCTAGTTTATCCTCAGTCAAAATGAACAAGTGCTGAGCCCTAAACCCTAGTTTATCCTCAGTCAAAATTAACAAGTGCTGAGCCCTAAACCCTAGTTTATCCTCAGTCAAAATTAACAAGTGCTGAGCCCTAAACCCTAGTTTATCCTCAGTCAAAAGGAATCAGTGCTGAGCCCTAAACCCTAGTTTATCCTCAGTCAAAATGAACAAGTGCTGAGCCCTAAAACCCTAGTTTATCCTCAGTCAAAAGGAATCAGTGCTGAGCCCTAAACCCTAGTTTATCCTCAGTCAAAAGGAATCAGTGCTGAGCCCTAAACCCTAGTTTATCCTCAGTCAAAAGGAATCAGTGCTGAGCCCTAAACCCTAGTTTATCCTCAGTCAAAAGGAATCAGTGCTGAGCACTAAACCCTAGTTTATCCTCAGTCAAAAGGAATCAGTGCTGAGCACTAAACCCTAGTTTATCCTCAGTCAAAATGAACAAGTGCTGAGCCCTAAAACCCTAGTTTATCCTCAGTCAAAAGGAATCAGTGCTGAGCCCTAAACCCTAGTTTATCCTCAGTCAAAATGAACAAGTGCTGAGGCCTAAACCCTAGTTCATCCTCAGTCAAAAGGAATCAGTGCTGAGCCCTAAACCCTAGTTTATCCTCAGTCAAAAGGAATCAGTGCTGAGCCCTAAACCCTAGTTTATCCGCAGTCAAAAGGAATCAGTGCTGAGCCCTAAACCCTAGTTTATCCTCAGTCAAAAGGAATCAGTGCTGAGCCCTAAACCCTAGTTTATCCTCAGTCAAAAGGAATCAGTGCTGAGCCCTAAACCCTAGTTTATCCTCAGTCAAAAGGAATCAGTGCTGAGCCCTAAACCCTAGTTTATCCTCAGTCAAAAGGAATCAGTGCTGAGCCCTAAACCCTAGTTTACACACATCCTGCTATACAACTTATACTACCTTTCTGATGTACTTTTTTTTCCCGTTGGTAATCTAACTTCTGTTGAATTATGCTTTAAATATCTCTGGAGATAATTTCAAAACTTCCATAAAAGCAGTAGTGTAGCAAGACATTCTTTGGTGGGTGGCAGACATTTGGGTGGGCCCCTGAAATATAATATTTAAAGGGAAAACAGAACTTCCTGCATTTCTCCACATTATCAATCACAATCTGATAAGGTGGGCATGGCTCCCCAGTGGGTGGGCCCGGGGCCAACCCAGGCCCACCCGTGCCTACGTGACTGCTTGAAAGAGGATCTAGATCATGTGATTGAAGCTTTCCGTGTAAAATAGCTGCATCGTAAAGGTTATTGTAAAAGATAACTCAGATGTATAAATCAGCTGACCATTTCGAAAGGTTTTGTAAAAAGAAAGTTAAAAATGTGTAAATCATTTTAGTGATTTCGTTTTTTATTTTTTTTATTTTAATCAATTATATTTTTGTTAACCATTTGTGATTCAAATACGTATACATCATTTAACCAATAAAGTCAAAAGTGTATTTAAATATTCCAGCCATGAGTAAAATTGATACACAAAACATCTTGCCGAAAAGTAAAAACAATACCATGCTTAAATTGATTGTTTAACAAATGTTAAACCACTAAAATAGTGAGACTATATTTGATGTCTAATTATTTAACTACTTATAGAAGTGAGCTGTACTACAGAATTGCATCTTTATATCAACTTTAAAACATGTTTATGCAATGTAATTGTTAAAATAGGTTTGTATATTACTCATATCACTCATACTTACTATATGTATCTAAAACATTTATTTCCAAATATTATATGTATATTGTTCCGTATACTGTATTTACATAATTAATGTATGCATTTTATTAATCATAAATACGTACAATATCCCCCCCAAAAATGTTATTAACATACATTTACCAGTTGAGAATAAAATATCTCCTTCTCTGTCCTGTTCTCTCATTCTCTATCTCTCTGCCCTGTTCCTTCATTCTCTCCCTCTCTGCCCAGTTCCTTCATTCTCTATCTATCTGCCCTGTTCTCTCATTCTCTATCTCTCTGCCCTGTTCTCTCATTATCTCTCTCCCTGCCCTGTTCTCTCATTCTCTCTCTCCCTGCCCTGTTCCTTTATTCTCTCCCTCTCTGCCCTGTTCTCTCATTCTCTATCTCTCTGCCCTGTTCTCTCATTCTCTATCTCTCTGCCCTGTTCTCCCTTTCTCTCTCTCCTACATGTATAACTGGGATGTCTTGGTCCTGAGGGTCCTGTCCTAGACCCAGGCCTGCTTTGTCATGTACACACCAACTCCTTGCTGTGAAGGGGTCCCATACTTAACACTTCACCTTAGAAAAGCTTGTAGAGCTATGGCAGGACATCATGAGACCAACTCTCTACTTCAGAGTTGATTCATGTTCACCCAAAGAGTACCATGCTAGTTATCAGAGTTGATTCATGTTCACCCAAAGAGTACCA
>NC_068424.1:1913517-1958517 GCF_023373465.1 Oncorhynchus keta | reverse complement strand
AATATATATATATATGTTGAGGTAAAAAGCTGACAATATCGTCACCAATCAACTGCATTACAGTTGAAACGAATTTGACTACCACAACAGATGTCTGTATGCTAGCTATGCTAACAGCTTATACAAACAGGAGTTAGCATTTAGCATTTAAACCTGAAAACTAACAACTTCTACATGTTATGCAGTGAAAAGGGACAAATATATTGAAATCGGACTGAAGTAACCACACGTTGGGCCTGTCACAATACATAAATCATGACGGACTTGACAAATATCCGCTTTGTTAGGTCAAATGTGTTGAATGTGCGCCAATCTGGTCAACGGAACCATCTGCTTTCCATAGACCCCTCTGCCGCATCTACTGTGTATTTGTAACGGTGGCAATATTGGCAGTGAATACCTAGAATAATTTCCACAAAAGTTGACTGGCTCCGTGCAGATTATCTTCAAATGTATTGTTTCACACAAAATCGTATCACTGCAGCATGGTTGATCAACTCCCTGACCAAATCATTCAAATCCAGACATGAAAATATTTACACAAGAAGCAACCTAACACTGTCAAACTCTCAGTCATTTAGTAAGTTCACAATTCTGCCAGTCTCACTGGTAAACATCGCACAGTGTTCTTACCATCAAAAGAAGGTTCATGTACATTCTATTATTCTATTTACATTTACATTTAAGTCATTTAGCAGACGCTCTTATCCAGAGCGACTTACAAATTGGTGCATTCACCTTATGACATCCAGTGGAACAGTCACTTTACAATAGTGCATCTAAATCTTTTAAGGGGGGGGGGGTGAGAAGGATGACTTTATCCTATCCTAGGTATTCCTTAAAGAGGTGGGGTTTCTAATTCCTAATTCTATGGTTGGCTACTGCTACCTATTATCGGGTGTGTTGACAAAACAGACCAGCAGACCATAAATCTTTAGTTTTAGAGTGAGGGACAGGTTGTGTTGGTGCCTGGAGGTCCCTTCTGTCTTTCTCTATCTCAGGGTGAGTGTTTTACGTTATACCCCTGGTCTATTTTACGTTATACTCCTGGTCTGTTTTACGTTATACCCCTGGTCTGTTTTACGTTATACCCCTGGTCTATTTTACGTTATACCCCTGGTCTATTTTACGTTATACCCCTGGTCTATTTTACGTTATACCCCTGGTCTATTTTACGTTATACCCTGGTCTATTTTACGTTATACCCCTGGTCTATTTTACGTTATACCCCTGGTCTATTTTACGTTATACCCTGGTCTATTTTACGTTATACCCTGGTCTATTTTACGTTATACCCTGGTCTATTTTACGTTATACCCCTGGTCTATTTTACGTTATACCCCTGGTCTATTTTACGTTATACCCCTGGTCTATTTTACGTTATACCCCTGGTCTATTTTACGTTATACCCCTGGTCTATTTTACGTTATACCCTGGTCTATTTTACGTTATACCCTGGTCTATTTTACGTTATACCCTGGTCTATTTTACGTTATACCCCTGGTCTATTTTACGTTATACCCTGGTCTATTTTACGTTATACCCTGGTCTATTTTACGTTATACCCCTGGTCTATTTTACGTTATACCCCTGGTCTATTTTACGTTATACCCTGGTCTATTTTACGTTATACCCTGGTCTATTTTACGTTATACCCTGGTCTATTTTACGTTATACCCCTGGTCTATTTTACGTTATACCCCTGGTCTATTTTACGTTATACCCCTGGTCTATTCTACGTTATACCCCTGGTCTATTTTACGTTATACCCCTGGTCTATTTTACGTTATACCCCTGGTCTGTTTTACGTTATACCCCTGGTCTATTCTACGTTATACCCCTGGTCTATTTTACGTTATACCCTGGTCTGTTTTACGTTATACCCTGGTCTATTCTACGTTATACCCCTGGTCTATTCTACGTTATACCCCTGGTCTATTTTACGTTATACCCCTGGTCTATTTTACGTTATACCCCTGGTCTATTTTACGTTATACCCCTGGTCTATTTTACGTTATACCCCTGGTCTATTTTACGTTATACCCCTGGTCTATTTTACGTTATACCCCTGGTCTATTTTACGTTATACCCCTGGTCTATTTTACGTTATACCCCTGGTCTATTTTACGTTATACCCCTGGTCTATTTTACGTTATACCCCTGGTCTATTTTACGTTATACCCCTGGTCTATTTTACGTTATACCCCTGGTCTATTTTACGTTATACCCCTGGTCTATTTTACGTTATACCCCTGGTCTATTTTACGTTATACCCCTGGTCTATTTTACGTTATACCCTGGTCTATTTTACGTTATACCCTGGTCTATTTTACGTTATACCCTGGTCTATTTTACGTTATACCCTGGTCTATTTTACGTTATACCCCTGGTCTATTTTACGTTATACCCCTGGTCTATTTTACGTTATACCCTGGTCTATTTTACGTTATACCCCTGGTCTATTTTACGTTATACCCCTGGTCTATTTTACGTTATACCCCTGGTCTATTTTACGTTATACCCCTGGTCTATTTTACGTTATACCCCTGGTCTATTTTACGTTATACCCCTGGTCTATTTTTTTACCCTGGTCTATTTTACGTTATACCCTGGTCTATTTTACGTTATACCCCTGGTCTATTTTACGTTATACCCCTGGTCTATTTTACGTTATACCCTGGTCTATTTTACGTTATACCCCTGGTCTATTTTACGTTATACCCTGGTCTATTTTACGTTATACCCTGGTCTATTTTACGTTATACCCCTGGTCTATTTTACGTTATACCCCTGGTCTATTTTACGTTATACCCCTGGTCTATTTTACGTTATACCCCTGGTCTATTTTACGTTATACCCTGGTCTATTTTACGTTATACCCTGGTCTATTTTACGTTATACCCCTGGTCTATTTTACGTTATACCCCTGGTCTATTTTACGTTATACCCCTGGTCTATTTTACGTTATACCCTGGTCTATTTTACGTTATACCCCTGGTCTATTTTACGTTATACCCTGGTCTATTTTACGTTATACCCTGGTCTATTTTACGTTATACCCTGGTCTATTTTACGTTATACCCCTGGTCTATTTTACGTTATACCCCTGGTCTATTTTACGTTATACCCCTGGTCTATTTTACGTTATACCCCTGGTCTATTTTACGTTATACCCTGGTCTATTTTACGTTATACCCTGGTCTATTTTACGTTATACCCTGGTCTATTTTACGTTATACCCCTGGTCTATTTTACGTTATACCCCTGGTCTATTTTACGTTATACCCCTGGTCTATTTTACGTTATACCCTGGTCTATTTTACGTTATACCCCTGGTCTATTTTACGTTATACCCCTGGTCTATTCTATTTTACGTTATTTTACCCTGGTCTATTTTACGTTATACCCCTGGTCTATTTTACGTTATACCCCTGGTCTATTTTACGTTATACCCCTGGTCTATTTTACGTTATACCCCTGGTCTATTTTACGTTATACCCCTGGTCTATTTTACGTTATACCCCTGGTCTATTTTACGTTATACCCCTGGTCTATTCTGGTTAGTATCTGGGGGCTGTCATCGCCGGCGGTGTGTGGAGATTTGACCCTGTCGTCCCAAACTGATCCCAGCCCTCATTCAGCAGGTGGTGGGCTTTACAATTTCTGGTTTGTAAGCTACCGTAGGAGAGATGATACATTTTGGGTGATCAGCGCCAGCCAGACAGGCTGGATACAGACAGGCAGGCAGACAGACAGACAGACAGACAGACAGACAGACAGACAGACAGACAGACAGACAGACAGACAGACAGACAGACAGACAGACAGACAGACAGGCAGACAGACAGACAGACAGACAGACAGACAGACAGACAGACAGACAGACAGACAGACAGACAGACAGACAGACAGACAGACAGACAGACAGGCTGGATACATATGGGCAGGCAGACCAGGCAGAGAAGAGTCTTTCTCTGACTTTGTGGGACGCAGCATTGTGGTCCTGGTTTGTGAGAGAGGCCAGAGTCTCACCTACCGCTGTTTTATCACCCTGGCTCTTTCTCATGTTAATCAGCACACAAGGAGATTGTTTTAATCCGATTGCTGGTTTTAGTTTTGTTTTGCCTTCAGAACCGGGGAATGTGTCGGGAACAAAAAAGGTCTGTTGTCAGGTGGCAGTAAGCCACTAATTCTCCGAGCTTTTTTGACGTTAGTACAATCCTGCAGACAGGCAGACAGACGGACGGACGGACGGACGGACAGGCAGGCAGGCAGGCAGGCAGGCAGGCAGGCAGACAGACAGACAGACAGACAGACAGACAGACAGACAGACAGACAGACAGACAGACATCGGCCGTCTGTGAGACTTCGCCTCCAAATCTGGATGCTGTGTTTTTAAATTAGCTTAAATATTTGTGTCAGTGTCCCCCATACTGGTCTCCTCTGAGCTTAGCTTAAAGATTTGTGTCAGTGTCCCCCATACTGGCCTCCTCTGAGCTTTGACAGAGCAAGCAGCCACTGAGAGAAATATAACATTATCCTATGATGAAGATAATGAACATAACTGTCCTCCAACATCCTAATATAACCTCCTGGGCTAATAATAATAATAATAATAATAATAATGATAATAGATAGATTATATGATAATAGTAACAGTCATACAATATTTTCTAGCAAGTGACTCAATTCACCTGTTAGGAAGAGACATCATTGTAGAACGTGTAAGAAAATACATGTGAAAGTAACAACTGTTATGGAAGAAAAGAAAATGGGTGATTCTCGATTCTGACATTCTCTAATATGTTGTACTTTATCATCAGCCTTTTAACTGAAGTTGCTGGTAAATTACTGACAACACAGCTCTTAGCTCCCTCTGTCGATGTTGTTTGTATGGCTTTTAATCTTGTTTTCAAGAATGTATCTTTACACTTTGTTCTAGCTAGCTATTTGTTTAGGTAGCTATCAAGCGATGATAAAGTAGAGGACAGACAGACAGACAGACAGACAGACAGACAGACAGACAGACAGACAGACAGACAGGCAGGCAGGCAGGCAGGCAGGCAGAGTGACTGCCTAGTGCCACATCGCCGTGGGTCTTGTGTGATGGATGCCCCTGTCAGTGCCAGCTCAATACCCCATACCCATCTCCAGCCCGTCTCTGAGCCCATCTCTGCCTGGCAGACATCAGGCTCTAATCCGTCCTGATGGGGGTTGTCATCTCAGTGCTAATTTAAACTCTCCAACCACCAGACTCCCCCACCTGGCTGCTTTAATCCCAGGCAGAGAGGCCCTCCTCCCCACATCTCCGTTCCTCGTCTCCCCTCCTCCCGAATCTACTCTCCTCTCCCCCCTCTTCCTCTTCTCTCCTCCTTCCCTCTTCTCATATTATTTTCGCTCCTCCTCTCCTCCTCCCCGCCACCTCTCCTCTCCTCTCCTGTCCTGTCCTGTCCTGTCCTGTCCTTTCCTGTCTTGTCTTGTCCTCTCCTCTCCTCTCCTCACCACTCCTCTCATTTCCTTGTCCCCCCTTTTCCTCTCCTCCTTCCCTCTTCTCATATTATTTTCGCTCCTCCTCTCCTCCTCCCCACCACCTCTCCTGTCCTGTCCTGTCCTGTCCTGTCTTGTCCTCTCCTCTCCTCTCCTGTCCTCTCCTCTCCTCTCCTCACCACTCATCTCATTTCATTGTCCCCCCTTTTCCTCTCCTCCTTCCCTCTTCTCATATTATTTTCGCTCCTCCTCTCCTCTCCTCCTCCCCACCACCTGTCCTGTCCTGTCCTGTCCTCTCCTCTCCTCTCCTCTCCTCTCCTCTCCTCTCCTCTCCTCTCCTCTCCTCACCACTCCTCTCATTTCCTTGTCCCCCCTTTTCCTCTCCTCCCCTCCTCTCCTATTCTTGTCGCCTCTTATCTTCTCCTCATCCTAGGGCCTAGGGGCCTCCTCCCCACCTCTCCACTCCTCCTCCCTACCTCTCCTCCTCCCCTCCTCTCCTATTCTTGTCGCCTCTCCTCTCCTCATCCTAGTGCCCAGGGGCCTCCTCCCCTCCTCTCCTCATCCTAGGGCCCAGGTCCTTCCAGCAGCCCCACAGGGGTCTGATGCTACCGCCACTATCCTCCATAACAACAGCGATTGTATTAATCTTATCTGTGTTTAATTACATTTTTTAAGACTTGTGTTGTATGCCAGATTTGTGCTCCATGGGGCCGGCGGATGGGGTCCTCATTTCAGATGGATTTTAATTTTCTGGCACCATTTTTTTGTGAACTTATTGGTATGTTTGCATGGCTTTACATGGTCTGAAGTGAACGTATTTACATGTTAGCATGGCTTTACATGGTCTGAAGTGAATCATCGTGGGATCAGTGAATCATTGTGAGATCAGTGAATCATTGTGAGATCAGTGAATCATTGTGGGATCAGTGAATCATTGTGAGATCAGTGAATCATTGTGGGATCAGTGAATCATTGTGAGATCAGTGAATCATTGTGGGATCAGTGAATCATTGTGAGATCAGTGAATCATTGTGGGATCAGTGAATCATTGTGAGATCAGTGAATCATTGTGGGATCAGTGAATCATTGTGAGATCAGTGAATCATTGTGGGATCAGTGAATCATTGTG
Organism: Oncorhynchus keta; assembly: GCF_023373465.1. Classification (NCBI taxonomy): domain Eukaryota; kingdom Metazoa; phylum Chordata; class Actinopteri; order Salmoniformes; family Salmonidae; genus Oncorhynchus; species Oncorhynchus keta. The sequence continues at coordinate 1,951,901 of NC_068424.1, read as the reverse complement.
GGATCAGTGAATCATTGTGAGATCAGTGAATCATTGTGGGATCAGTGAATCATTGTGAGATCAGTGAATCATTGTAGGATCAGTGAACAATTGTGGGATCAGTGAATCATTGTGAGATCAGTGAATCATTGTGAGATCAGGGATTCATTGTGAGATCAGTGAATCATGGGATCAGTGATTCATTGTGAGATCAGTGAATCATTGTGGGATCAGTTTATTTTTTGTATTTTTTTATATCACCTTTATTTAACCAGGTAGGCAAGTTGAGAACAAGTTCTCATTTACAACTGCGACCTGGCCAATATAAAGCAAAGCAGTTCGACACATACAGCGACACAGAGTTACACATGGAGTAAAACAAACATACAGTCAATAATACAGTATAAACAAGTCTGTATACAATGTGAGCAAATGAGGTGAGAAGGGAGGTAAAGGCAAAAAGGCCATGGTGGCAAAGTAAATACAATATAGCAAGTAAAACACTGGAATGGTACAGCTGGGAAAGAGGTAGTTGTTTGGGCTAAATTATAGGTGGGCTATGTACAGGTGCAGTAATCTGTGAGCTGCTCTGACAGTTGGTGCTTAAAGCTAGTGAGGGAGATAAGTGTTTCCAGTTTCAGAGATTTTTGTAGTTCGTTCCAGTCATTGGCAGCAGAGAACTGGAAGGAGAGGCGGCCAAAGAAAGAATTGGTTTTGGGGGTGACTAGAGAGATATACCTGCTGGAGCGTGTGCTACAGGTGGGAGATGCTATGGTGACCAGCGAGCTGAGATAAGGGGGACTTTACCTAGCAGGGTCTTGTAGATTACATGGAGTCAGTGGGTTTGGCGACAAGTATGAAGCGAGGGCCAGCCAACGAGAGCGTACAGGTCGCAATGGTGGGGAGTATATGGGGCTTTGGTGACAAAACGGATTGCACTGTGATAGACTGCATCCAATTTGTTGAGTAGGGTATTGGAGGCTATTTTGTAGATGACATCGCCAAAGTCGAGGATTGGTAGGATGGTCAGTTTTACAAGGGTATGTTTAGCAGCATGAGTGAAGGATGCTTTGTTGTGAAATAGGAAGTCAATTCTAGATTTAACTTTGGATTGGAGATGTTTGATATGGGTCTGGAAGGAGAGTTTACAGTCTAACCAGACACCTAAGTATTTGTAGTTGTCCACATATTCTAAGTCAGAGCCGTCCAGAGTAGTGATGTTGGACAGGCGGGCAGGTGCAGGCAGCGATCGGTTGAAGAGCATGCATTTAGTTTTACTTGTATTTAAGAGCAGTTGGAGGCCACTGAAGGAGAGTTGTATTTCATTGAAGCTCGCCTGGAGGTTAGTTAACACGGTGTCCAAAGAAGGGCCAGATGTATACAGAATGGTGTCGTCTGCGTAGAGGTGGATCAGAGACTCACCAGCAGCAAGAGCGACATCATTGATGTATACAAAGAAGAGAGTCGTTCCAGGAATTGAATCCTGTGGCACCCCCATAGAGACTGTCAGAGGTCCTGACAGCAGACCCTCCGATTTGACACACTGAACTCTATCAGAGAAGTAGTTGGTGAACCAGGCGAGGCAATCATTTGAGAAACCAAGGCTGTCGAGTCTGCCGGTGAGGATGTGGTGATTGACAGAGTCGAAAGCCTTGGCCAGATCAATGAATACGATAGTTAATCATTGTGAGATCAGTGAATCATTGTGAGTGTACATAACATGTGATGAAGTAATCCCTTCCATTTTAAGCCTAAAGCCGATATCCTTGGGGTGGAGGTTTTAGGGTTTCACCTCTGAAAATCTAACTGTGTGGTTCTGCACGTGTTTTGTATCTGGATTTGCTGAGTGAGAGACCTAGATTTTGATTGGTTATTTTTATTTTTTGGCTTTGATTTAGTCAATTGACGGATGTATTTAAAGGTTTTCATGCCAGTTCCTGCTAAACTGCAGGTGCATCTAATTACAAACACACACACAAACACACACTCACCTCATCTAATTATGCCCTGGTTTATTCCGGCTCTTTGGAGAGATGCTACCTCCGTACACCTACAGTCCCAATGCTGACATGCTGTACAGATGCATAGTAACACTGAACAAACGTATAACATGAACATGTTGGTCCCATGTTTCATGAGCTGAAATGATCCCAGAAATGTTCCATCTAAGCAGAAAATAAATGATTTCTGTCAAATTTTGTGCACACATTTGTTTACACCCCCCTGTTATTTAGCATTTCTCCTTTAGTAAGATACTCGATCCACCTGACAGGTGTGGCATATCAAGAAGCTGATTAAACAGCATGATCATTACACAGGTGCACCTTGTGCTGAGGACAGTAAAAGGTCCCTCTAACATGTACAGTTTTGTCACACAGCACAATGCCACCAGAGCTGTGCGAAGATAATCGAATGTTCATTTCTGGGATCGGCTGTGACCAGTCACCTGCACAGCTGATGAAACTGTGGGTTTGCCAAACAAATGTCTGCACAAACGGTCAGAAACCGTCTCAGGGAAGCTCATCTGCGTGCTTGTTGTCCTCACCAGGGTCTTGACCTGACTGCAGTTTGTAGTTGTAACCGACTTCAGTGGACAGAAGCTCACCTTCGATGGCCTCTGGCACGCTGGAGAAGTGTGTTCTTCATGGATGAAACCCGGGTTTCAACTGCACCGGGCAGATGTCAGACCGTGTGTATAGCGTCGTGTGGGCGAGTGGTTTGCTGATGTCAGTGTTGTGAACAGAGTTCTCCATGGTGGCGGTGGGGTTATGGTATGGGCAGGCATAAGACGAGATCCTGAGGCCCATTGTCGTGCCATTCATCCACCCCCATCACCTCATGTTTCAGCACGATAATGTACAGCCCCATGTCGCAAGGATCTGCACACATTTCCTAGAAGCTGAAAATGTCCCAGTTCTTCCATGGACTGCATGCTCACCAGAATTGTCATCCGTTGAGCCTGTTTGGGATGCTCTGGATCAACTTGTACGAAAGCAATTTCCAGTTCCCACCAACATCTGTCCACAAAAATAAGCTCACGAAGTGAGAAATGTTTGTATGGAGGTCAATTAAAGTGTTCGGTCATTCAAAATGTAATTGCTAATTTGCTAGGTGAGGCTTATTTGATTGAATATACGTTTCCTAATGGTTAGGTTGTTGCGAATGCACTGAGTGGACGCATGTGCCATTTTGGCAACTTACCCCCAAAAAATGACTTTATTTCAGAGTTGTACCTGTTGTCATAGAGATAGATAGAAGACTCATAGATATAACCAGTTGTTGTCATAGAGATAGATAGAAGACTCATAGATATAACCAGTTGTTGTCATAGAGATAGATAGAAGACTCAGAGATATAACCAGTTGTTGTCATAGTGATAGACTGACCAGTTGTTGTCATAGAGATAGATATAACCAGTTGTTGTCATAGTGATAGATAGAAGACTCATAGATATAACCAGTTGTTGTCATAGAGATAGATAGATAGATAGACCAGTTGTTGTCATAGATATGACCAGTTGTTGTCATAGAGATAGATAGAAGACTCATAGATATAACCAGTTGTTGTCATAGAGATAGATAGAAGACTCATAGATATAACCAGTTGTTGTCATAGTGATAGATAGAAGACTCATAGATATAACCAGTTGTTGTCATAGAGATAGATAGAAGACTCATAGATATGACCAGTTGTTGTCATAGAGATAGATAGAAGACTCATAGATATAACCAGTTGTTGTCATAGAGATAGATAGAAGACTCATAGATATAACCAGTTGTTGTCATAGTGATAGATAGAAGACTCATAGATATGACCAGTTGTTGTCATAGAGATAGATAGAAGACTCATAGATATAACCAGTTGTTGTCATAGAGATAGATAGAAGATAGATAGACCAGTTGTTGTCATAGAGATAGATAGAAGACTCATAGATATGACCAGTTGCTGTCATAGAGATAGATAGAAGACTCATAGATATAACCAGTTGTTGTCATAGAGATAGATAGAAGACTCAGAGATATAACCAGTTGTTGTCATAGAGATAGATAGAATACTCATAGATATGACCAGTTGTTGTCATAGAGATAGATAGAAGACTCATAGATATAACCAGTTGTTGTCATAGAGATAGATAGAAGACTCATAGATATAACCAGTTGTAGCATTGGCATTGCTGTTGAAGGCTTCCACATTTTAAAGTAGTCAAATGGGTGTTGGGAACAATCAATCAATGTAGAAGAACATGTACTACTTTAAAATGGAGTTAGCCTCAGAGGCACTGCCCATTATGTCACATATGCTATAATAGCACAGATACAAAGATGAGTCCTCTTTCTGTCTCTATGGTCTGTTGTTCACAAGCATACCAGCCTCTCATAAACTAGAATGATCCAATCTTATCTCCCCTCATCCCGCCTGCCTTCCATCTTTGAGGACATGTATTTCCAATGGAGAGAGCGGTCACTCTAATATCTTCTCAATATCATAGAACGTCTTTGTACGCCGTCAAGATGACCATGAGCTGTAACAGGTGTTCTCGTGGTCTCTGTCTTGATTTGTATCCACCCTGATTAACTCATTATGCTGCATTCTGGGAAAGGTTATAGTCAGTGAATCATTCACTAGATACTACAGTGATTGCTGCCAGGCAATCAGAAATACAAAAGTATTCATGCAAACAAACAACAACAGTCATCTGGTCAAAAGGGGATTATTTGTGTGATTTGCAAAAGTCTGTGAATCTGTGTGGTTTTAATCTTCGCACAGATTCACCCCAGTTTTGTTGGACTGCTTGTTGTTCTGTATACAACTTCCTTGAGAAGAGGGGACAAATACAGTATATTGGTCTAAAGTACCAGTTATGGGGTCTAATGTATCAGTTATAGGGTCTAATGTACCAGTTATAGGGTCTAAAGTACCAGTTATAGGGTCTAATGTACCAGTTATAGGGTCTAATGTACCAGTTATATGCTATAATATAACACAGTTATATGGTCTAATACAACCAGTTAGATGCTCTAATGTATCAGTTATGGGGTCTAATGTACCAGTTATAGGGTCTAATGTACCAGTTATAGGGTCTAAAGTACCAGTTATAGGGTCTAATGTACCAGTTATAGGGTCTAATGTACCAGTTATAGGGTCTAATGTACCAGTTATAGGGTATAATGTACCAGTTATAGGGTCTAATGTACCAGTTATAGGGTCTAATGTACCAGTTATAGGGTCTAATGTACCAGTTATAGGGTCTAATGTACCAGTTATAGGGTCTAATGTACCAGTTATAGGGTCTAATGTACCAGTTATAGGGTCTAATGTACCAGTTATATGGTCTAAAGAACCAGTTATACGTTCTAAAGTACCAGTTATAGGGTCTAATGTACCAGTTATAGGGTCTAATGTACCAGTTATAGGGTCTAATGTACCAGTTATAGGGTCTAATGTATCAGTTATAGACAACACACTGAGATGCTACAATATAACACACTGAGATGCTGCAATATAACACACTGAGATGCTACAATATAACACACTGAGATGCTGCAATATAACACACTGAGATGCTACAATATAACACACTGAGATGCTGCAATATAACACACTGAGATGCTGTAATATAACACACTGAGATGCTGTAATACAACACACTGAGATGCTGCAATATAACACACTGAGATGCTACAATATAACACACTGAGATGCTGTAATACAACACACTGAGATGCTGCAATATAACACACTGAGATGCTGTAATATAACACACTGAGATGCTGCAATACAACACACTGAGATGCTACAATATAACACACTGAGATGCTACAATATAACACACTGAGATGCTACAATATAACACACTGAGATGCTGCAATATAACACACTGAGATGCTGCAATATAACACACTGAGATGCTGCAATATAACACACTGAGATGCTACAATATAACACACTGAGATGCTGCAATATAACACACTGAGATGCTGCAATATAACACACTGAGATGCTACAATATAACACACTGAGATGCTGCAATATAACACACTGAGATGCTACAATATAACACACTGAGATGCTACAATATAACACACTGAGATGCTACAATATAACACACTGAGATGCTGCAATATAACACACTGAGATGCTGCAATATAACACACTGAGATGCTACAATATAACACACTGAGATGCTGCAATATAACACACTGAGATGCTGCAATATAACACACTGAGATGCTGCAATATAACACACTGAGATGCTACAATATAACACACTGAGATGCTACAATATAACACACTGAGATGCTGCAATATAACACACTGAGATGCTGCAATATAACACACTGAGATGCTACAATATAACACACTGAGATGCTGCAATATAACACACTGAGATGCTGCAATATAACACACTGAGATGCTGCAATATAACACACTGAGATGCTACAATATAACACACTGAGATGCTGCAATATAACACACTGAGATGCTGCAATATAACACACTGAGATGCTGCAATATAACACACTGAGATGCTGCAATATAACACACTGAGATGCTGCAATATAACACACTGAGATGCTGCAATATAACACACTGAGATGCTGCAATATAACACACTGAGATGCTGCAATATAACACACTGAGATGCTGCAATATAACACACTGAGATGCTGCAATATAACACACTGAGATGCTGCAATATAACACACTGAGATGCTGCAATATAACACACTGAGATGCTACAATATAACACACTGAGATGCTACAATATAACACACTGAGATGCTACAATATAACACACTGAGATGCTGCAATATAACACACTGAGATGCTGCAATATAACACACTGAGATGCTGCAATATAACACACTGAGATGCTGCAATATAACACACTGAGATGCTGCAATATAACACACTGAGATGCTGCAATATAACACACTGAGATGCTGCAATATAACACACTGAGATGCTGCAATATAACACACTGAGATGCTGCAATATAACACACTGAGATGCTACAATATAACACACTGAGATGCTACAATATAACACACTGAGATGCTGCAATATAACACACTGAGATGCTGCAATATAACACACTGAGATGCTACAATATAACACACTGAGATGCTGCAATACAACACACTGAGATGCTACAATATAACACACTGAGATGCTGCAATATAACACACTGAGATGCTGTAATATAACACACTGAGATGCTACAATATAACACACTGAGATGCTGCAATATAACACACTGAGATGCTACAATATAACACACTGAGATGCTACAATATAACACACTGAGATGCTGTAATATAACACACTGAGATGCTGCAGGACGACACACTGAGATGCTACAATATAACACACTGAGATGCTGCAGGACGACACACTGAGATGCTACAATATAACACACTGAGATGCTACAATATAACACACTGAGATGCTGCAATATAACACACTGAGATGCTGCAATATAACACACTGAGATGCTGCAATATAACACACTGAGATGCTACAATATAACACACTGAGATGCTACAATATAACACACTGAGATGCTGCAATATAACACACTGAGATGCTGCAATATAACACACTGAGATGCTACAATATAACACACTGAGATGCTACAATATAACACACTGAGATGCTACAATATAACACACTGAGATGCTACAATATAACACACTGAGATGCTGCAATATAACACACTGAGATGCTGCAATATAACACACTGAGATGCTGTAATACAACACACTGAGATGCTGCAATATAACACACTGAGATGCTACAATATAACACACTGAGATGCTGCAATATAACACACTGAGATGCTGCAATATAACACACTGAGATGCTGCAATATAACACACTGAGATGCTGCAATATAACACACTGAGATGCTGCAATATAACACACTGAGATGCTGCAATATAACACACTGAGATGCTACAATATAACACACTGAGATGCTACAATATAACACACTGAGATGCTGCAATATAACACACTGAGATGCTGCAATATAACACACTGAGATGCTGCAGGATATAACACACTGAGATGCTGCAATATAACACACTGAGATGCTGCAGGACGACACACTGAGATGCTGCAATATAACACACTGAGATGCTGCAGGACGACACACTGAGATGCTGCAATATAACACACTGAGATGCTGCAGGACGACACACTGAGATGCTGCAATATAACACACTGAGATGCTGCAGGACGACACACTGAGATGCTGCAATATAACACACTGAGATGCTGCAGGACGACACACTGAGATGCTGTAATATAACACACTGAGATGCTACAATATAACACACTGAGATGCTGCAGGACGACACACTGAGATGCTGCAATATAACACACTGAGATGCTGCAATATAACACACTGAGATGCTGCAATATAACACACTGAGATGCTGCAATATAACACACTGAGATGCTACAATATAACACACTGAGATGCTATAATATAACACACTGAGATGCTGCAGGACGACACACTGAGATGCTGCAATATAACACACTGAGATGCTGCAATATAACACACTGAGATGCTACAATACAACACACTGAGATGCTGCAATATAACACACTGAGATGCTGCAATATAACACACTGAGATGCTGCAATATAACACACTGAGATGCTGCAATATAACACACTGAGATGCTGCAATATAACACACTGAGATGCTGCAGTATCTTTCAGCTTTAGTGAGAACTCAGAAACTTCAAGCCTTCATCCACGGTGAACCCTTATGTTGCAGCAACCGAATGTGCCATAGCAATTACAGAGGTGTCAGAAATGGCATGCCCTAATATTTACATAGCTATAAAAACCCAATCCTAACCTTACCATACACATTGATATTGGTGTTGGAGTGTGACTGAGACATGTAGCTAGCAGCAGGTCTCTCTGCTCTTCTCTAATTCCTGATAGAAGAGGGCTCCCATGGAGCTTGGCAATGTGGTTTTCTTTGCATATTTGGGGGCGTGAATCTGTAACATCCTGTTTCCTCTGGTGGGAGTGAGTTAAATGCTTCTGTAAGTAACGTCAGACATGGACCCTGGAGGACATCTGTCTATCTGTGGGGGTTGCTGCCTGCCTGTTCTCCGCTACCCTTGGGCCCCAGGTGGCGTTACACCAGTTATGGTGACCAACGTGTGTCCAAAGCTGATTTATAAAAGATTATCATAATTTTTTATTTTTTATTAAAATATTTTAAAAACAAACACATTTGATGTTCATAGGTGTTTCACTCTTCTTTAAAGGGGAGAGAAGTAGAGAAACACATCACGCAGGATTTCATACGTTCATCTTAGTGATTTCCCTCGGCTTCAGGTGGAGCTCTATATGTGTTGGACAGGCGACACCTCTGCTCATTTGAATCATTTCTGGAGTGAGAACAGTGAGCGGGGAGAACAGGAAGAGAAGGAGAAAAGAGGGGAGAGGAGTTTAAAAAAAGAAAATGGAGGAGAAGAAGAGAGGGGAGAGGGGCTCAAGATCAGACGAGGGCCAAATGGACAGTGAAAGAGGCTCATGAACAGAGGGACACTTAGTGATGAGAGGAAAGAGGGACGGAGGAGAGACACTGTGTGTACACTTCTCTTCATTCAGACATAAATAATGGCAGTACCTGACGGATAAAAAGAGACCAAGAAAAGCATAAACCATAAATCCTCTTGAAACAATGATTGGCCAGTTATTTCGCCAATTAATTTCAAGCAAGAAGCATTTTCACCTAAATAGACACAGAGATCGTTGCATGCCACAGTCATCCATTATGACCCGTTCTGACCGCTCTAGGAGACGTACCTCGATCCTCTATCCTCCTTGATAATAGCCTATAATAGGCTTGACCCTCTCTGACTGTAGCTCAGGACCTGAAGCAAGGATATGCATTTTCTTGATGCCATTTGAAAGGAAACACTTTGAAGTGTGTGGAAATGTGAATTGAATGTAGGAGAATATAACACATTAGATCTGGTAGAAGATAATTCAAAGAAAAAACATGCTTTTTATTGTACCATCATCTTTGAAATGCAAGAGAAAGGCCATAATGTATTATTCCAGCCCAGGCGCAACTGTCCCGTGGGCGGAACATCGATCCTGTAGAGGTTTTAACAGGTTTTTCCTTACAGCTGATACCGCACCAGGCCTAAATCCCGGGCATTTGCATGAAGAAGAAGAGAGACTGATACAGGGGACCCAGGTCCTGGTGCCTTGTGAGAAGTTGTTGGCGAGTGGGTAACCTGCTTTACCCTCCGTCCTAATGCAATCAATGGAGAATAAACTGGATTTGAACAAATAAAAACATTTTTTTTAAAGATAAACTTCTCCTTAATGCAACCGTTGTGTCAGATTTCCAAAAAGCTTTACGGCGAAAGCACACCATGCAATATTCTGAGTACAGCCACCAAAACAAGCCATACAGATACCCGCCATGTTGTGGAGTCGAGTCAACAAAAGTCAGAAATAGCATCAGAAATATTCACTTACCATGCATGGTTGCCCTTAGTTTAATCTGTGTAGTAATATTATTTGTATCTCAGAGCCATTTGCTTTGCCAGTTATATCCTGATGATGATATATATATATATATCCTGATCCTGATGCTAGCTAGCTAACATTGAACCTGGTTGGTTAGCTACCTGCAGATTCTGTTGAAAAAGCAAACAGAACAAAATGGGGATAAAAAATAACTGAATTTGTCCAATAGAAACTCACATTTGCAACTGTTGGGCGAATGAATACACCCCAGCTCAGCTAGATTCAGGCAAGAGTGCCCAAGGCTGTATTGAATGTATCAAATCAAATCAAATCAAATCAAATGTATTTATATAGCCCTTCGTACATCAGCTGATATCTCAAAGTGCTGTACACTGTCCGTCACTTTCTATATATTTTTTGTTATCTTTTATCTCGTTTTCTCCCCAATTGAAAGTTACAGTCTTGTCTGGCCGCTGCAACTCCCATACGGACACCGGAGAAGTGAAGGCTTCTTGAAACACTGCCTCTTGCCAGCCGCGCCAATGTGTCGGAGGAAACACCAACTGGCAAATGAAGTCAGCTTGCAGGTGCCCGGCGCGCCACAAGGAGTTGCTAGAGCGCGATGGGAGAAGGACATCCTGGCCAGCCAAACCCTACCCGAATCCAAACAATTGTGTGTCACCTCATGGGTCTCCCAGTCAAGGCGGGCTGTAACAAATCCTGGGATCGAATGGACAGTACGGACAGTGTATGAATATAAAAACTGTTACAGCAGCAGTTATAAAGGATGGTGTGTATAGACAGTAGTTATATAGGATGGTGTGTATAGACAGTAGTTATATAGGATGGTGTGTATAGACAGTATAGACAGTAGTTATATAGGATGTTGTGTATAGACAGTAGTTATATAGGATGGTGTGTATAGCCAGTAGTTATATAGGATGGTGTGTATAGACAGTAGTTATATAGGATGGTGTGTATAGACAGTAGTTATATAGGATGGTGTGTATAGACAGTAGTTATATAGGATGGTGTGTATAGACAGTAGTTATATAGGATGGTGTGTATAGACAGTAGTTTTCATAGTATGTTGTGTATAGACAGTATAGCCAGTAGTTATATAGGATGGTGTGTATAGACAGTAGTTATATAGGATGGTGTGTATAGACAGTAGTTATATAGGATGGTGTGTATAGACAGTAGTTTTCATAGTATGTTGTGTATAGACAGTATAGACAGTAGTTATATAGGATGGTGTGTATAGACATTATAGACAGTAGTTATATAGGATGGTGTGTATAGACAGTAGTTATATAGGATGGTGTGTATAGACAGTAGTTATACAGGATGGTGTGTATAGACAGTAGTTATATAGGATGGTGTGTATAGACACTAGTTATGTAGGATGGTGTGTATAGACAGTAGTTATATAGGATGGTGTGTATAGACACTAGTTATATAGGATGGTGTGTATAGACAGTAGTTATGTAGGATGGTGTGTATAGCCAGTAGTTATATAGGATGGTGTGTATAGACAGTAGTTATATAGGATGGTGTGTATAGACAGTAGTTATATAGGATGGTGTGTATAGACAGTAGTTATATAGGATGGTGTGTATAGACAGTAGTTATATAGGATGGTGTGTATAGACAGTAGTTATATAGGATGGTGTGTATAGACAGTAGTTATGTAGGATGGTGTGTATAGACAGTAGTTATATAGGATGGTGTGTATAGACAGTAGTTATATAGGATGGTGTGTATAGACAGTAGTTATATAGGATGGTGTGTATAGACAGTAGTTATATAGGATGGTGTGTATAGACAGTAGTTATATAGGATGGTGTGTATAGACAGTAGTTATATAGGATGGTGTGTATAGACAGTATAGACAGTAGTTATATAGGATGGTGTGTATAGACAGTAGTTATATAGGATGGTGTGTATAGACAGTAGTTATATAGGATGGTGTGTATAGACAGTAGTTATATAGGATGGTGTGTATAGACAGTAGTTATATAGGATGGTGTGTATAGACAGTATAGACAGTAGTTATATAGGATGGTGTGTATAGACAGTAGTTATATAGGATGGTGTGTATAGACAGTAGTTATATAGGATGGTGTGTATAGACAGTAGTTATATAGGATGGTGTGTATAGACAGTAGTTATATAGGATGGTGTGTATAGACAGTATAGACAGTAGTTATATAGGATGGTGTGTATAGACAGTAGTTATACAGGATGGTGTGTATAGCCAGTAGTTATATAGGATGGTGTGTATAGACAGTATAGACAGTAGTTATATAGGATGGTGTGTATAGACAGTAGTTATATAGGATGGTGTGTATAGACAGTAGTTATATAGGATGGTGTGTATAGACAGTAGTTATATAGGATGGTGTGTATAGACAGTAGTTATATAGGATGGTGTGTATAGACAGCAATTATATAGGATGGTGTGTATAGACAGTAGTTATATAGGATGGTGTGTATAGACAGTAGTTATATAGGATGGTGTGTATAGACAGTAGTTATATAGGATGGTGTGTATAGACAGTAGTTATATAGGATGGTGTGTATAGACAGTATAGACAGTAGTTATATAGGATGGTGTGTATAGACAGTAGTTATATAGGATGGTGTGTATAGACAGTAGTTATATAGGATGGTGTGTATAGACAGTAGTTATATAGGATGGTGTGTATAGACAGTATAGACAGTAGTTATATAGGATGGTGTGTATAGACAGTAGTTATACAGGATGGTGTGTATAGACAGTAGTTATATAGGATGGTGTGTATAGACAGTAGTTATGTAGGATGGTGTGTACAGACAGTAGTTATATAGGATGGTGTGTATAGACAGTAGTTATGTAGGATGGTGTGTATAGACAGTAGTTATATAGGATGGTGTGTATAGACAGTAGTTATATAGGATGGTGTGTATAGACAGTATAGACAGTAGTTATATAGGATGGTGTGTATAGACAGTAGTTATACAGGATGGTGTGTATAGCCAGTAGTTATATAGGATGGTGTGTATAGACAGCAATTATATAGGATGGTGTGTATAGACAGTAGTTATATAGGATGGTGTGTGTAGACAGTAGTTATATAGGATGGTGTGTATAGACAGTAGTTATGTAGGATGGTGTGTATAGACAGTAGTTATATAGGATGGTGTGTATAGACAGTAGTTATACAGGATGGTGTGTATAGCCAGTAGTTATATAGGATGGTGTGTATAGACAGCAGTTATATAGGATGGTGTGTATAGACAGTAGTTATATAGGATGGTGTGTATAGACAGTAGTTATATAGGATGGTGTGTATAGACAGTAGTTATATAGGATGGTGTGTATAGACAGTAGTTATATAGGATGGTGTGTATAGACAGTAGTTATATAGGATGGTGTGTATAGACAGTATAGACAGTAGTTATATAGGATGGTGTGTATAGACAGTAGTTATATAGGATGGTGTGTATAGACAGTAGTTATATAGGATGGTGTGTATAGACAGTAGTTATATAGGATGGTGTGTATAGCCAGTAGTTATATAGGATGGTGTGTATAGACAGTAGTTATATAGGATGGTGTGTATAGACAGTAGTTATATAGGATGGTGTGTATAGACAGTAGTTATATAGGATGGTGTGTATAGACAGTAGTTATATAGGATGGTGTGTATAGACAGTATAGACAGAAGTATACCAACTAAAACAAACAAATAACACAACTAGGGTCAGAAGGTGACACCTAGCCCATCTGTAAATAGCCCACCAATCTACCTACCTCATCCCCAAATGATTTTAAGGGAAGATTTCTGCAGTTGCTGTATGGTTTATGAGAAAGTCCATATTGCAAATGTACGGTCCCTTACTAGACGTCCGAAATCGTTTGTAAAATTCGCGGACGGCGTCGGGCCGAGCGGCAGGGCCGGACCTACCGGGAAGTCATCAAATGCACTTTGTTGGGCAGTTGGCCCCGAACAAGATGGCGTCTAGGCCTCAACGGTTTTTGAGTTATGGCCATTTATCTGGGATTAAAGGTCCAAAATGAAAATAGAGAAATTATTTTTCCACTTCACGTCAATGTCAAGGAGCCTCCGGTGTCAATAAAAAAAGAACCAGCCATTTATCTATCGTCATTTAAGAGAAATCGTACATCGACAGATTGGTGATGTTCACGGATAGGTGTTTTTTTTCAACGGTTACCGATCCAGTTGCAGGTTGTTCTTACGAATCTTTTTAAAGTGTGCTGCGGAGCTCTGCGAGATTTCTGTGATTTTCTATGATTTTCTGAAATAACACACACTCACTAAACCCTCTGTAAATAACTCAGTTCTTAACGTAAAGACTTAAAACTCAGGATTCTGTAAAGGCATACCCCAATCATGATATGAGTTTATTTATAGCTTCCTGTGCCAACCGGAAGTGCCTTAAATGGTGTCACAGTGGCAGTTTCCAAGGGTTAAAAAGGTCAGGTCTTTTCAAAACTTCATATGTGTGATTAGGCAACCCCCATAAACTGTAAGTCAGTCATTTCTCCCAACAGATGTCAAAGAAAATCTCTCTCTCACACACACACACACAGAAACACAAACACAGCAAGGATGGAGTGACAAAGTGCGGTGCTTGAAGACACACAAAGCCTACAATGGCATTTCCATATTCTCTAGGCCGTGCCGAGTTCAACAAGATGCCCCGCTTGACCGTAGCTCGCTCGGTCTAAGCACAGCGACCATTAGAAAAGTAGGCCCAAAATGAAGGCTGGCCCTCAATGTCGTTTGCTCAGGAACGTACCTGAGGTCCTCCCGATCCGTGCAAGCCTAACCTTGACCGTGTGGCATTAACCCTTAACAGTTAAAAGAAGGTGTTTACATCAAACAGTTTGCATTGACTTCTCTCCCCATAGGAATACATTGCCTGCACCTCTAAATTCAACCTGAAGCCTATGTGGGTTATGAAGGCCTTATGAAGCTGTCTTCTATGACAGTCCATCAGGCCACTACGAGGTCTACCTGTGTTGATTCTAAGCTTCCTGGACCAACCAGAAGTGGTTAAAATCACCCTAAATGTGTTTATCCATACCCTGCCTGCAGTTTGATAGACATAGTGCATTCAACCCTGTGTAAATCAGTCAGTTCTTAACGTAAGGACTTAAAACTCAGGATTCTGTAAAAGCAAGTGCCATAATTGGTGTCTCTTGGGCTGTTTCGAGGGGTTAAAAAAGTCAGATCTTTCCAAAACTTCATATATGTGATTAGGCAACCCCCATGAACTGTAAATCAGTAAAATTTCAAAGGAACACTAAATCACACACACACACAGCTTGGAAGTAGGGACCCATTGGGGTGCATAGAGACATACACTGCCTGCATTAGTTAACCTTGTTAGAACTTTTAAAGAACCGTCGGACCTAGAGTTCCGAAACTTTAGAATCCTGTTCTAGACCTCCGGTTGATAGTGCGTGGTGTGTTATGTGGCTCTAGAAGTTTCTCGGACCGAGAAACAGCCTCGTACATTTGCAATGACTTCAATTCATTTTGACCATTACGAAAATGACGACATTTAGAAAAGTCTCAGAGACACAAGACTAGGTGCATTGCGACCGTTTCGGCCCATAGAGACGGAACCCAACGTTTCTGTCCGATAGCTCATTCAAGGACCCCGTAGCAAGTCATGGAATAAAGTGGATTTTCAGCACCAATTAGGGTTTTGCTCGGACACCAAATGACCGATCGAGCCGAAACTTGGGATTCGGGGTCGCCTCAGCTAGACCTACACATAACATAAGAAATGGACCCGCAGCTAGAACGTAACTACGTGTTTTATGTTCTTTTTATGGTTTGAACCGAAGGCGTTGTGAATGTTGGGCCAGCTCTGAAGTTAGTGATAGTTGGCTACTAAACGATTTGGAAAAAGTGGGTTTGGTGTCAGTTTGTATCAGTTTGGTGTCAGAATGATATCTAATTGACTGATGGACGGTGACTTGCTGGTGACTCTTGTCCAGTTGCAATATGTTTAAACAGTGAGGTACCATCACCAAAGTGACATTCTGAAATCAACCCTAACGAGCCATTGAGATTAACCAGAATCACTGCCCAGCCATCCCGAGTTCATCGGGCCAGTCAATTTCACATCCCTGCAGGATTTTTATAGCATGACAAATTCGTGATGGTACCTGCCCATTGAACCATATTGCAAATGCACAGTGACTTTGCAAAAGTAAGAAAACATAAACAAATGGACATGATGAAATCATCGTACAACTGTCACTGCTCGGCCATCCTTTGTTCATCAGGCCAGTCAATTTAGTAACATTTTTGAGCATGTCAAATTTCATATGGTAAATGCCCATTGAACCATATTACAAATGCACGTGCACTTGCAATATGATTCAACAGTGAAAAAACATCACCAAATGGACATGATGAAATCAACACAACGAGCGTTGGAAGGGAGCAACTATCACTTCCAGGCCATCCTGTGTTCATCAGGCCAGTCGATTTTGCATTTCTGCAGGATTTTTGAGCATGTCAAATTTCTTATTGCATTTGGCCCCACAAAAAGTTACTTTTGACTTTGACTTTTGACTTCCTATGAAATCATATTGTAAATGGACAAATCATATTCCTTATGCACAAGTTAAAAATAATAATAATAATGATGATAATAAAATACAACTAAAGTATGTTGATACAGTTCTTATACGTGTGTAATTGACATCCTGTGTCCATCAGACCAGTCAAAATTTGAAAGAATTTCGAAAAACAGTCCAGAAAGCACTTTTTAAGGGTGTGTGAAGTTTTTTACAAAATTTGGACATTTTTGACTTTTGACTTCCTATGAAATCATATTGAAAATGGACAAAACATATTACTTATGCGCATGTAAAAAAATATATATATATGATAATAAAATTGGACAAAAGTATATTCATACAGTTCTTACACATGTGTAATTGACAAAAAAATCGAAAGAATTTTGAAAAACGGTCCAGAAAGCACTTTTTTAAGGGGTGATAAGTTTTTGACAAAAAATTTATTTTTTCCAAATGTTGCTTTTGGACGTTGACTTGGGTTACATTTCCAACATGAAAAACCAAGGTGGAGCGGATTCGCCACCTGTTGGATTTTTAAAGTGTTACAACTGGCAATTGCCATATGGCATTTGCAATACACTTTGCATGAATCAACGCCGAATTGGGTGGTATTGGACAATGTGTATATGGTTTGTCCGATGCCAATGACTTCCCATTCATTTTTGTCCAATACAGGGGGGTAATTCCCTTACACTACTTACAGACCGTCATCTGCTCATCTATCACTCCAGTGTTCATTTGCTATTGTAATTGTAATTTCTTCAGTACTATGGCCTATTTATTGCCTTACCTCCTCACGCCGTTTGAACACACTGTATAAAAAATGTATATAGATTTTTTCTATTGTGTTATTGTACGTTTCTTCATGTGTAACTCTGTGTTGTTGTTTGTGTCGCACTGCTTTGCTTTATCTTGGCCAGGTCGCAGTTGTAAATGAGAACTTGTTCTCAACTAACTTACCTGGTTCAATAAAATGTTAAATATTAATAACGCTCTGCCTTTATTTTTACACTGCTGCTACTGGCTGTTTATTATATATGCATAGTCACTTTACCCCTACCTAAATGTACAAATGACCTCTAACCTGAACCCCTACCTACTTGTACAAATTACCTTGACTAACCTGTACCCTGCACATTGACTCTGTACCGGTACACCCTGTATATAAGCCTCCACATTGACTCTGTACCGGTACCCCTGTATATAGCCTCCACACCCCTGTATATAGCCTCCACATTGACTCTGTATGGGTACCCCTGTATTTAGCCTCCACATTGACTCTGTACCGGTACCCCTGTATTTAGCCTCCACATTGACTCTGTACCGGTACCCCTGTATATAGTCTCCACATTGAATCTGTACTGGTACCCCTGTATATAGCCTCCACATTGACTCAGTACCGTACCCCTGTATATAGCCTCCACATTGACTCTGTACTGGTACCCCCTGTATATAGCCTCCACATTGACTCTGTACCGGTACCCCTGTATATAGCCTCCACATTGACTCTGTACAAAACGGTACCCCCTGTATATAGCATATCCACATTGAATCTGTACTGGTACCCCTGTATATATAGCCTCCATGTGTAATTGACTCAGTACCGGTACCCCTGTATATAGCCTCCACATTGACTCTGTACCGGTACCCATGTATATAGTCTCCACATTGACTTTGACCGGTACCCATGTATATAGCCTCCACATTGACTCTGTACCGGTACACCCTGTATATAGCGTCATTACTAACCTGTACCTTGCACATTGACTCTGTACCGGTACCTCCTGTATATAGCCTACACATGGAATCAGTACCAGTACCCCCTGTATATAGCCTCATTACTAACCTGTACCTTGCACATTGACTCTGTACCGGTACCTCCTGTATATAGCCTACACATGGACTCAGTACTGGTACCCCCTGTATATAGCCTCCACATTGACTCAGTACCGGTACCCCTGTATATAGCCTCCACATTGACTCTGTACTGGTACCCCTGTATATAGCCTCCACATTGACGCTTTACCATAACACCCTGTATATAGCCTCCACATTGACTCTGTACCGGTACCCCTGTATATAGCCTCCACATTGACTCTGTACCGGTACCCCCTGTATATAGCCTCCACATTGACTCTGTACCGGTACCTCCTGTATATAGCCTCCACATTGACTCTGTACCGGTACCCCCTGTATATAGCCTCCACATTGACTCTGTACCGGTACCCCCTGTATATAGCCTCCACATTGACTCTGTACCGGTACCTCCTGTATATAGCCTCCACATTGACTCTGTACCGGTACCCCCTGTATATAGCCTCCACATTGACTCTGTACTGGTACCCCCTGTATATAGTCTCCACATTGACTTTGTACCGGTACCCCTGTATATAGCCTCCACATTGACTCTGTACCGGTACACCCTGTATATAGCCTCCACATTGACTCTGTACTGGTACCCCTGTATATATCCTCCAAAATTGACTCTGTACTGGTACCCCCTGTATATAGCCTCCACATTGACACTGTACCGGTACCCCCTATATATAGCCTTCACATTGACTCTGTACCGGTACCCCTGTATATAGCCTCCACATTGAATCTGTACTGGTACCCCTGTATATAGCCTCCACATTGACTCAGTACCGGTACCCCCTGTATATAGCCTCCACATTGACTCTGTACTGGTACCCCTGTATATAGCCTCCACATTGACTCTGTACTGGTACCCCTGTATATAGCCTCCACATTGACTCTGTACCAGTACCCCCTGTATATAGCCTCCACATTGACTCTGTACCGGTACCCATGTATATAGTCTCCACATTGACTTTGTACCGGTACCCATGTATATAGCCTCCACATTGACTCTGTACCGGTACACCCTGTATATAGCCTCATTACTAACCTGTACCCTGCACATTGACTCTGTACCGGTACCTCCTGTATATAGCCTACACATGGACTCAGTCGGTACCCCTGTATATAGCCTCCACATTGACTCAGTAATGGTACCCCTGTATATAGCCTCCACATTGACTCTGTACCGGTACCCATGTATATAGTCTCCACATTGACTTTGTACCGGTACCCATGTATATAGCCTCCACATTGACTCTGTACCGGTACACCCTGTATATAGCCTCCACATTGACTCTGTACTGGTACCCCCTGTATATATCCTCCAAAATTGACTCTGTACTGGTACCCCCTGTATATTGCCTCCACATTGACTCTGTACTGGTACCCCCTGTATATAGCCTCCACATTGACTCTGTACCGGTCTCCCCTGTATATAGCCTCCACATTGACTCTGTACGGGTACCCCTGTATATAGTCTCCACATTGACTCTGTACCGGTACCCCCTGTATATAGCCTCCACATTGACTCTGTACCGTAACACCCTGTATATAGCCTCCACTTTGACTCTGTACCGGTACCCCCTGTATATTGCGTCATTATTGTTATTTTATTGTGTCATTTTTTATGACATTTTTTACTTTAGATTATCTCATCAATATTTATTTATCTTTATTTCTTGAACTGCAATAATGGTTAAGGGCATGTTAGTAAGCCTTGTACGCCACGGTCTACACCTGTCTCCACCTGTCAACACCTGTCTCCACCTGTCTACACCTGTCTCCACCTGTCTACACCTGTCTCCACCTGTCTACACCTGTCTCCACCTGTCTCCACCTGTCTCCACCTGTCTACACCTGTCTCCACCTGTCTACACCTGTCTCCACCTGTCTACACCTGTCTCCACCTGTCTACACCTGTCTACACCTGTCTCCACCTGTCTCCACCTGTCTACACCTGTCTCCACCTGTCTCCACCTGTCGACACCTGTCTACACCTGTCTCCACCTGTCTACACCTGTCTCCACCTGTCTACACCTGTCTCCACCTGTCTACACCTGTCTACACCTGTCGACACCTGTTGTATTCAATATTACACGGTGAGGTCTACACCTGTTGATTCAACATTACACTGTGATGTCTACACCTGTTGTATTCAACATTGCACTGGAAGGTCTACCTACACCTGTTGTATTCAGCATTTCACTGTAAGGTCTACTACACCTGTAGTATTGTTGTTCAACAACACCTGTCTACTACACCTGTTGTATTTGGTCTTCAACAACACCTGTCTACTACACCTGTTGTATTTGGTCTTCAACAATACCTGTTGTATTTGGTCTTCAACAACACCTGTTGTATTTGGCGCATGTGACAAAACAATTTGAATTGACTTGATTTGACACCCGGTGCCGTAGATATCCTGGAGGGCAGGCAGTGTGCCCCCGGTGTCACGTTTCGGCTGGCCCACAGCCCCCTCTGGAGAGCCCTGCGGTTACGGACGGTGCAATTGCCGTACCAGGCGGTGATACATCCCGTCAGGATGCCCTTCACGGTGTATCTGTGGAAGTTTGTGAGGGTTTTTCCAGGGTCTTACCACACTTTTGTACTGCTTGGACTCAATTGGTAGAAAGGCGTGGAGCCAGAAGAGATACATCAGCTGGCAATTACAACATGTGTCTGCATGACAAAAGCCTCCCCTTAAAGATGGCCCCATCCAGGACAGGGTTTCTCGCCTCTTTTCTGCCACGGCTCGATAATGTCTGGGGGTTTCTGGGGGGGTGTTATCGGGGGTGATGGGAGGGGAGAAAGGGTGTTTTGGGGGACATGTTAACAGACAACATGGCAAAACAAATTGTTCACGCCCACCTGTTTAGATTTCCATTGAAATGCTTCTCTCCACTTGTTCCTTGACATTCATCTCTGTCTGTATAGAGGGCGGACCCTGCCAGCTGCCATCGTCCCTCTTCACAACAAAGAAGACCTTTCACTGGAGGACAATGAAGGAGGCTTCTCTATACTCCTCCACCCTGATGGTCTGTCTAACAATATTTATTGTCAGTAGTCATAGATCAAAAAAGGACAACACTCCATAACTGATATTCAGATTGTTTAATATAAAATCTTAGCCCTTTGTCCATAGTGGGAGAAGCAGCTTCTGTACCGTCCGAGTCTAAGTGATTGAAGAAGGGAGAAAATATGTCATGGCTTGAGTGGCTGAACCTGGGTCCCTAATGATCTTCTTGGCGCCTTCCTGTGACACCTGGTGGTGTAGAGGTCCTCTGAAGCACCTTGCGATCCACGGCGGTGGAGTTTCCTTACCAGGCTGTGATTCAGCCCAACAGTATGCTATTAATGGGGCCCTTGAAGAAACTCTGAGGGCCCTTGAAGACACTCTGAGGGCCCTTGAAGACACTCTGAGGGCCCTTGAAGACACTTTGAGGGCCCTTGAAGAGACTCTGAGGGCCCTTGAAGACACTCTGAGGGCCCTTGAAGACACTTTGAGGGCCCTTGAAGATTCTCTGAGGGCCCTTGAAGATTCTCTGAGGGCCCTTGAAGATTCTCTGAGGGCCCTTGAAGACACTCTGAGGGCCCTTGAAGACACTCTGAAGGCTCTTGTAGACAGGCCTAATTTCATCAGCATCCTGAGGTAGAAGAGTGGCTGTCGTGCCTTCTTCACCGCGGTGTCATTGCGGTTCGACCATTTCAGCTACTCTGAGATGTGTACGCGGAAGAATTTGAAGTTACTGATCGTCAACAAGGCGGCCCCGTTGATGAGGATGGGGGGCGTGTCCAGCCTGGTTCTTCCTAAAGTCCTCAATCAGCTCCTTTGTTTTGCTGATGTGTTTACCAGGCATCACCAGAGAATATTTACCACCACCTAGTCGTCAGAGTGCCTACCTCCTCCCTGTAGACTGTGTCGTCACAGAAAATATTCATAATTAGGTGGCAGATCAGCTTTAATATTGTAGATATTTTCCTTTATTATTGTCCCTTAACCCTACCACCCCTCCCCTAATTGCAGTAAACTAATAGACAACAACACTTAGGCTTCTACTTCCAGCTTATACATACTATATACATGTTACGGACACAGTATATTTTACATTAGTTATCTTGTCTTTGCTTTTAGTCCTACCTTTCAGCAACACTCAATCCCTCCCATCTATCTCTGAACACCATCCAGTCCTTCAGCAACACTCAATCCCTCCCATCTATCTCTGAACACCATCCAGTCCTTCAGCAACACTCAATCCCTCCCATCTATCTCTGAACACCATCCAGTCCCAGTCCTTCAGCAACACTCAATCCCTCCCATCTATCTCTGAACACCATCCAGTCCTTCAGCAACACTCAATCCCTCCCATCTATCTCTGAACACCATCTAGTCCTTCAGCAACACTCAATCCCTCCCATCTATCTCTGAACACCATCCAGTCCTTCAGCAACACTCAATCCCTCCCATCTATCTCTGAACACCATCCAGTCCTTCAGCAACACTCAATCCCCCCCATCTATCTCTGAACACCATCCAGTCCTTCAGCAACACTCAATCCCTGCCATCTATCTCTGAACACCATCCAGTCCTTCAGCAACACTCAATCCCTGCCATCTATCTCTGAACACCATCCAGTATTGATTTCTATTTGCCATATATTATTCAACAGTGTTGTGATGTTTCAGAAAAGTTATGAACTTCTCATAGTTTCAACAGATTGTAAATTACAGATACAATTTTTTCTTTACCAAGACTACTTTTGAGCAACACTCCGACGCAGGGTACCATCCACAGTGCCCACCTGCAGTCCAGTGGTGTATGGCACCGGGGTATCTAGTAGATGGTACTACCATTTGGATTATACCCCCACTCTGGAGTCTATGGGAGCCCCATGCCTGCCGACGGTGCAGTATTGATTCTGTGGCCGCTTTTCCTCCACTTGTGGGATACCACTTTGGAACCAGGTGGGGCTGAAGTGACACCACATTGGTTGGACTACCAGGGAGTCACATTGTCTGGACTACCAGGGAGTCACATTGCCTGGACTACCAGGGAGTCACATTGTCTGGACTACCAGGGAGTCACATTGTCTGGACTACCAGGGAGTCACATTGTTTAGACTACCAGGGAGTCACATTGTTTAGACTACCAGGGAGTCACATTGTTTAGACTACCAGGGAGTCACATTGTTTAGACTACCAGGGAGTCACATTGTTTAGACTACCAGGGAGTCACATTGTTTGGACTACCAGGGAGTCACATTGTTTGGACTACCAGGGAGTCACATTGTCTGGACTACCAGGGAGTCACATTGTCTGGACTACCAGGGAGTCACATTGTCTGGACTACCAGGGAGTCACATTGTTTAGACTACCAGGGAGTCACATTGTTTAGACTACCAGGGAGTCACATTGTTTAGACTACCAGGGAGTCACATTGTTTAGACTACCAGGGAGTCACATTGTTTAGACTACCAGGGAGTCACATTGTTTAGACTACCAGGGAGTCACATTGTTTAGACTACCAGGGAGTCACATTGTTTAGACTACCAGGGAGTCACATTGTTTGGACTACCAGGGAGTCACATTGTCTGGACTACCAGGGAGTCACATTGTTTAGACTACCAGGGAGTCACATTGTTTAGACTACCAGGGAGTCACATTGTTTAGACTACCAGGGAGTCACATTGTTTAGACTACCAGGGAGTCACATTGTTTAGACTACCAGGGAGTCACATTGTTGCATTCGTCACATGTAGGTTCGTTTCTCCTGCTGGAGAACTGCAGGTATGGCTGGTATGGAACAGAATATACAGAGTCTTCTTCAGCATCTTGCAACAGCAGAGCAGACCCTGGGCTTCCTCCAGTCAGCAGAGCAGACCCTGGGCTTCCTCCAGTCAGCAGAGCAGACCCTGGGCTTCCTCCAGTCAGCAGAGCAGACCCTGGGCTTCCTCCAGTCAGCAGAGCAGACCCTGGGCTTCCTCCAGTCAGCAGAGCAGACCCTGGGCTTCCTCCAGTCAGCAGAGCAGACCCTGGGCTTCCTCCAGTCAGCAGAGCAGACCCTGGGCTTCCTCCAGTCAGCAGAGCAGACCCTGGGCTTCCTCCAGTCAGCAGAGCAGACCCTGGGCTTCCTCCAGTCAGCAGAGCAGACCCTGGGCTTCCTCCAGTCAGCAGAGCAGACCCTGGGCTTCCTCCAGTCAGCAGAGCAGACCCTGGGCTTCCTCCAGTCAGCAGAGCAGACCCTGAGCTTCCTCCAGTCAGCAGAGCAGACCCTGGGCTTCCTCCAGTCAGCAGAGCAGACCCTGGGCTTCCTCCAGTCAGCAGAGCAGACCCTTGGCTTCCTCCAGTCAGCAGAGCAGACCCTGGGCTTCCTCCAGTCAGCAGAGCAGACCCTGGGCTTCCTCCAGTCAGCAGAGCAGACCCTGGGCTTCCTCCAGTCAGCAGAGCAGACCCTGGGCTTCCTCCAGTCAGCAGAGCAGACCCTGGGCTTCCTCCAGTCAGCAGAGCAGACCCTGGGCTTCCTCCAGTCAGCAGAGCCATTTCTGACTGGTTACAGTAGAGGTCATGGAACAGTCGTATGGAGATCAGCAGCAGGACACCGCCTCTCCCGTGATGGCACCATTGTCGTACATGACTGAGACCTGGCAGGGATATGTCATGTTCCCAAACTCTGCTGGTCCTCAGGAGTTGGTCCTCAGAGGCTGAGTCCACCCCAGATGTCATTCTCATATTTAGGGATGTCTGTTATGAATTCCCTGCTGGTGGATGTTATCAGCACCTCACAAGCCTGAGCTGAACACTCCACACCCCATCCCCTAAGACCGGAGCCTGAGTCTCCCCATCCCCTAAGACCGGAGCCTGAGTCTCCCCACCCTCTAAGACCGGAGCCTGAGTCTCCCCATCCTCTAAGACCGGAGCCTGAGTCTCCCCATCCCCTAAGACCGGAGCCTGAGTCTCCCCATCCCCTAAGACCGGAGCGACCGGAGCCTGAGTCTC
Source organism: Oncorhynchus keta (assembly GCF_023373465.1). Classification (NCBI taxonomy): domain Eukaryota; kingdom Metazoa; phylum Chordata; class Actinopteri; order Salmoniformes; family Salmonidae; genus Oncorhynchus; species Oncorhynchus keta. The sequence continues at coordinate 1,925,947 of NC_068424.1, read as the reverse complement.
CCCATCCCCTAAGACCGGAGCCTGAGTCTCCCCATCCTCTAAGACCGGAGCCTGAGTCTCCCCATCCCCTAAGACCGGAGCCTGAGTCTCCCCATCCTCTAAGACCGGAGCCTGAGTCTCCCCATCCCCTAAGACCGGAGCCTGAGTCTCCCCATCCTCTAAGACCGGAGCCTGAGTCTCCCCATCCCCTAAGACCGGAGCCTGAGTCTCCCCATCCCCTAAGACCGGAGCCTGAGTCTCCCCATCCTCTAAGACCGGAGCCTGAGTCTCCCCATCCCCTAAGACCGGAGCCTGAGTCTCCCCATCCCCTAAGACCGGAGCCTGAGTCTCCCCATCCTCTAAGACCGGAGCCTGAGTCTCCCCATCCCCTAAGACCGGAGCCTGAGTCTCCCCATCCTCTAAGACCGGAGCCTGAGTCTCCCCATCCCCTAAGACCGGAGCCTGAGTCTCCCCATCCTCTAAGACCGGAGCGACCGGAGCCTGAGTCTCCCCATCCCCTAAGACCGGAGCCTGAGTCTCCCCATCCCCTAAGACCGGAGCCTGAGTCTCCCCATCCCCTAAGACCAGATCCTGAGTCTCCCCATCCCCTAAGACCGGAGCCTGAGTCTCCCCATCCCCTAAGACCGGAGCCTGAGTCTCCCCATCCCCTAAGACCGGAGCCTGAGTCTCCCCATCCCCTAAGACCAGAGCCTGAGTCTCCCCATCCTCTAAGACCGGAGCCTGAGTCTCCCCATCCCCTAAGACCGGAGCCTGAGTCTCCCCATCCCCTAAGACCAGAGCCTGAGTTACCATAAACCTGCCTCTCAAAACTGTGACCTGTGCCCTGTCAGGTTTCTAGGGATTTTACTAGGGGGTCGGATATCTGCACATCCTTTTGACAAGACAGGTCCCACAACACTGTCAGTCTCCCTTAGGAAGTGTGAGACAGCAACATCTCTGTCTGTGCAATATTGGCAGTCTCCCTCAGGCAGTGTGAGACAGCAACATCTCTGTCTCTACAATACTGTCAGTCTCCCTCAGGCAGTGTGAGACAGCAACATCTCTGTCTCTACAATACTGTCAGTTTCCCTCAGGCAGTGTGAGACAGCAACATCACTGTCTCTACAATACTGTCAGTTTCCCTCAGGCAGTGTGAGACAGCAACATCTCTGTCTCTACAATAGTGCCAGTTTCCCTCAGGCAGTGTCAGACAGCAACATCTCTGTCTCTGCAATGTTGGCAGTCTCCCTCAGGCAATGTGAGACAGCAACATCTCTGTCTCTTCCCATTAACAACTGGACTCACTCATATCTATGGACTTGTGGGTGCCCAAAAATCTTTCCCACTTTCATCCCCATGTGTTCACCTTCCTCAGTATGTTCAAATAAAGTTATTGTGTGGTCCTCAGTATGTTTAAATAAAGTTATTGGGTGGTCCTCAGTATGTTTAAATAAAGTTATTGTGTGGTCCTCAGTATGTTTAAATAAAGTTATTGGGTGGTCCTCAGTATGTTCAAATAAAGTTATTGTGTGGTCCTCAGTATGTTTAAATAAAGTTATTGTGTGGTCCTCAGTATGTTTAAATAAAGTTATTGTGTGGTCCTCAGTATGTTTAAATAAAGTTATTGTGTGGTCCTCAGTATGTTTAAATAAAGTTATTGTGTGGTCCTCAGTATGTTTAAATAAAGTTATTGGGTGGTCCTCAGTATGTTTAAATAAAGTTATTGTGTGGTCCTCAGTATGTTTAAACAGTTCATGTGTGGTCCTCAGTATGTTTAAATAAAGTTATTGTGTGGTCCTCAGTATGTTTAAATAAAGTTATTGTGTGGTCCTCAGTATGTTTAAATAAAGTTATTGTGTGGTCCTCAGTATGTTTAAATAAAGTTATTGGGTGGTCCTCAGTATGTTTAAATAAAGTTATTGTGTGGTCCTCAGTATTTTTAAATAAAGTTATTGTGTGGTCCTCAGTATGTTTAAATAAAGTTATTGTGTGGTCCTCAGTATGTTTAAATAAAGTTATTGTGTGGTGCTCAGTATGTTTAAATAAAGTTACTGCCTGTCCTGCAGTTAAATGATCAATTCACCATCTAGTGGACCGTCGGTTGGAATGTTATTCATATTATTCAGAATTTCATCATTAATAATCATTGTTTAAAAATCCCTGCCTTAAAATACGATGATTCTGTGTCAAATTGTTTTTTAATATTTCAGTCTTCTATGATGTATATAAAGTGTAATATTAGAATGCAAAAGCAAACTGTAATACATTTCAACTCTATATCCGGCGACAGTTCCCAGTCTGAAACCTCCAAAGACGTTTCACAGTCCGGAATCTCCAGCGACGGTCCCCAGTCCAGAACCTCCAGCGACGGTCCCCAGTCCGGGGTCTCCAGCAACGGTCCCCCAGTCCGGGGTCTCCAGCAACGGTCCCCAGTCCAGGGTCTCCAGCGACGGTCCCCAGTCCGGGGTCTCCAGCGACGGTCCCCAGTCCGGGGTCTCCAGCAACGGTCCCCAGTCTGGGGTCTCCAGCGACGGTCCCCAGTCCGGGGTCTCCAGCGACGGTCCCCCAGTCCGGGGTCTCCAGCGACGGTCCCCAGTCCGGAGCCTCCAGCGACGGTCCCCCAGTCCGGGGCATCCAGCGACGAGCTACAGTCCAGAGTCTTCAGCGACGAGCTGCTGTCCAGAGCCTCCAGTGCTGGTTCCCAGTTCTGAGCCTCTGGCGATGATCCACGGTTCAGTTCCACAGAAGTGGAGGGATCAGTGTAGGGAACAGTGACTTCGCCCCGAACCGGAGCCGCCACCGAGGGTAGATGCCCACCGGACCCTCCCCTGTAAGGTTTAGGTTTGCGGCCGGGAGTCACGCCCTGACCTTTTTTTTTTTTAGATATCTCTGTTTTTCTATATATTTTGGTTAGGTCAGGGTGTGACTAAGGTGGGTACTCTAGCTTTTGTATGTCTAGGGTTTTTGTATGTCTAGGGGTTGTTGTATGTCTATGTTGGCCTGATATGGGTCCCAATCAGAGACAGCTGTTTATCTTTGTCTCTGATTCGGGATCATATTTAGGTAGCCATTTTCCTAATTTTCCTCATTTGCCGTAGGCCAGTACATCACCTTACGGTCAGATGTCAGATGCCCGAGCAGTTGACATACCAGGATGCAACTGGTCAGGATGCTCTCGATGGTGCAGCTGAAGAACTTTTTGAGGATCTGGGGACCCATGCCAAATATTTTCAGTCTCCTGAGGGAGAATATGTGTTGTCGTGCCCTCTTCACAACTGTCTTGGTGTGGTTGGACCATGATAGTTTGTTGGTGATGTGGACACCAAGGAACTTGAAACTCTCAACCCGCTTCACTTTCACCCGTTGATGTTAATGGGAGCCTGTTCGGCCTTTTTCTGTAGTCCACGATCATCTCCTTTGTCTTGCTCACATTGAAGGAGAGGTTGTTGTCCTGGAACCACACTGCCAGGTCTCTGACCTTCTCCCTATAAGCTGTTTCATTGTTGTTGGTGATCAGGCCTTCCACTGTTGAGACGTCAGCAAACTTAATGATGGTGTTGGAGTCGTGTTTGTCCACGCAGTTGTGGGTGAACAGGGAGTACAGGAGGGGACTAAGTACACACCTCTGAGGGGCTCCCGTGTTGAGGATCACCGTAACAGATGTGTTGTTACCTACCCTTGCCACCTGGGGGCGGCCCTTCAGGAAGTCCAGGATCTAGTTGCAGATGGAGGTGTTTAGTCTCAGGGTCCTTAGCTTAGTGATGAGCTTCGTGGGCACTATGGTGTTGAATGCTGAGCTGTAGTCAATGAACAGCATTCTCACATAGGTGTTCCTTTTGTCCAGGTGGGAAAGGGCAGTGTGGAGTGCGATTGAGATTGCTTCAACTGTGAATCTGTTGGGGCGGTATGCAAATTAGGTGGGTCTAGGGTTTCTGGGACTCTTGGCAGTTGGTCCGTGCATGCCTTGACGTCCTGATAATCCATATAACATCGAGGCTTTGTGAATGTTGACCTGTTTAAAAGGTCTTGGTCATATCGAGAGCATTATCACACAGTCACCCAAAACAGCTGGTGCTCTCGTGCATGCTTCAGTGTTGCTTGCCTCAAAGCGAGCATAAAAGGCTTTTAGCTCATCTGGTTGGCTTTGCCTTAGTAGGATTCAATCTTAATCCTGTGTTGACACTTTGCTTGCTTGATGGTTCGTCTGAGGGTATAGCGAGATATCTAATAAGCATCCAGATTAGTGTCCCGCTCCTTGAAAGCAGCAGCTCTAGTCTTTAAATCGGTGCGGATGTTGTCTGTAATCCATAGCTTCTGGTTGGGATATGCACGTACGGTCACTGTGTGGACGACGTTGTCAATGCACTTATTGATGAAGCCGATGACTGAGGTGGTATACTCTTCAATGCTATTGGATGAATCCCAGAACATATTCTAGTCATCCAGAAGTAGGAGCGTCACTTCTGGATGAGCATTTTCTTGTTTGCTCTTGACCTTATAGAGTTGGTCGAGTGTGGCCTTAGTTCCAGCATCGTTCTGTGGTAGTAAACAGATGGCTACGGATAATAGAGGACAATATTAATCGTAGGTCATCAATTCTATTTTCCAATGATTGCACGTTAGCAAGTAGAACAGATGGCGGTGGGAATTTACTCGTTGGCCTACGGATTCTCAGAAGGCAGCCTGATCTGCATCCTCTTTTTCTGCTTCTTTTCTTCAAGAAAATGACGGGGATCTGGGCCTGTTTCCGGAGAGCAGAATAACTTTAAAGCTTTTTTCCAGTTCGTGGTGAGTAATCTGTGTTCTGAAGTTCAGAATTTTCGGTCATAAGAGACGGTAGCGGCAACATTATGAATGAAATAAATAATCAAATAAGTTACAACGCAAAAAAAAAAACGCACAGTTGGTTAGGAGCATGTAAAATGTCGGCCTCTTCGGCGACATCGGCGTCAGTCTCGGCATGGGTCTTAGTGTGGCTGTCAGTTTGGGTCATATTTAACCCTCCCCTCGTTCTGTGTTTAAGTCCATTCAGGAAACAGATGATACTTTTTGTGCTGTCTTTTCTTCTGCCCAGTGGGAGGATGGTTTGGGCCTCTCCTCTCTCTACCTCCTCTACTTTATATGTTATTCTGCCTCTCCTCTCTCTCTACCTCCTCTACTTTATATGTTATTCTGCCTCTCCTCTCTCTACCTCCTCTACTTTATGTCATTCTGCCTCTCCTCTCTCTACCTCCTCTACTTTATATGTCATTCTGCCTCTCCTCTCTCTACCTCCTCTACTTTATATGTTATTCTGCCTCTCCTCTCTCTACCTCCTCTACTTTATGTCATTCTGCTCCTCCTTTCACTCTCCCTCCTCTACTTTATGTCATTCTGCTCCTCCTTTCTTCCTACCTCCTCTCTCTCCCTCCTCCTCTGCCTTCTCTCTCCCTTGTCTCTTCTTTTCTCTTTCTCCCTTCTCCTCCTCTCGCTCTCCTTCAATTCATCCTGTCCTCTCTCTCCCTCCTCTCCTCTGTCTCTCCCTCCTCCCTTTCTCTCTCCCTCTTCTCTTTCTCTCTCCATTGATTTCTCCTTTCTCTCTCTCCCTCCTCTCCTCTCTCTCTACCTCCTCTCGTCTCTCCATCCTCTCCTCTCTCTCCCTCCACCCTCTCTCGTTCCCTACTCTTCTTTCTTTCTCCCTATTCTCATTTCTCTCAGCTCTCTCTCTCCTGTGTCTCTCCCTCCTCCCTCTCTCCTCCTCCTCTCGTTTATATCTCTCTCCCTCCTCTCATTTCTCTCTCAGCTCTCTCTCCTCTCTCTCCCTCCTCCTTCTCTCTCTTCCTCCTCTCCTTTCTCTTTCTCTCTTCCTCCTCTCATTTCTCTCTCAGCTCTCTCTCCTCTCCCTCCCTCCTCCTTCTCTCTCTTCCTCCTCTCCTTTCTCTTTCTCTCTCCCTCCTCCCATTTCTCTCTCAGCTCTCTCTCCTCTCTCTCCCTCCTCCTTCTCTCTCTTCCTCCTCTCCTTTCTCTTTCTCTCTCCCTCCTCTTCTTTTTCTCTCCTTCTTCTCTCTTTCTCTTCCATTACTTTAAGTGTACCAGGGAATAGACGGCGTGACATAGCAGCGGAGCCGAGGGGACAAAACAAAGGTCATGCAGCTCATTGATCTGAGGCCCCTGGTATAAACCCCCCCTCCCACTATACTGGGGCTCTGTAATACACTGTGCCATAGAAACGCAGTCATAATGGAGGCTTGTGCTCTCCCCATTCAGAGGCAGCAATCAGTGGATTTACACTTTGATGGGGAAGAGAAGAAGAAACCCTTTGGAGTCCTGACCTTTATATCGACTTACAGACTGACAGATTAAAATCACTGGTCCTTCATAACCCTGACTCTATAAACTACATATCTAAGATACAGTTCACATCCCCGATCCTTCATAACCCTGACTCTATAAACTACATATCTAAGATACAGTTCACATCCCCGATCCTTCATAACCCTGACTCTATAAACTACATATCTAAGATACAGTTCACATCCCTGATCCTTCATAACCCTGACTCTATAAACTACATATCTAAGATACAGTTCACATCCCGGTCCTTCATAACCCTGACTCTATAAACTACATATCTAAGATACAGTTCACATCCCTGATCCTTCATAACCCTGACTCTATAAACTACATATCTAAGATACAGTTCACATCCCCGATCCTTCATAACCCTGACTCTATAAACTACATATCTAAGATACAGTTCACATCCCCGATCCTTCATAACCCTGACTCTATAAACTACATATCTAAGATACAGTTCACATCCCCGATCCTTCATAACCCTGACTCTATAAACTACATATCTAAGATACAGTTCACATCCCGGTCCTTCATAACCCTGACTCTATAAACTACATATCTAAGATACAGTTCACATCCCGGTCCTTCATAACCCTGACTCTATAAACTACATATCTAAGATACAGTTCACATCCCTGATCCTTCATAACCCTGACTCTATAAACTACATATCTAAGATACAGTTCACATCCCTGGTCCTTCATAACCCTGACTCTATAAACTACATATCTAAGATACAGTTCACATCCCTGGTCCTTCATAACCCTGACTCTATAAACTACATATCTAAGATACAGTTCACATCCCCGATCCTTCATAACCCTGACTCTATAAACTACATATCTAAGATACAGTTCACATCCCGGTCCTTCATAACCCTGACTCTATAAACTACATATCTAAGATACAGTTCACATCCCCGGTCCTTCATAACCCTGACTCTATAAACTACATATCTAAGATACAGTTCACATCCCTGGTCCTTCATAACCCTGACTCTATAAACTACATATCTAAGATACAGTTCACATCCCCGATCCTTCATAACCCTGACTCTATAAACCACATATCTACAGTTACAGTTCACATCCCCGATCCTTCATAACCCTGACTCTATAAACTACATATCTAAGATACAGTTCACATCCCGGTCCTTCATAACCCTGACTCTATAAACTACATATCTAAGATACAGTTCACATCCCTGATCCTTCATAACCCTGACTCTATAAACTACATATCTAAGATACAGTTCACATCCCCGATCCTTCATAACCCTGACTCTATAAACTACATATCTAAGATACAGTTCACATCCCCGATCCTTCATGACCCTGACTCTATAAACTACATATCTAAGATACAGTTCACATCCCCGATCCTTCCTAACCCTGACTCTATAAACTACATATCTAAGATACAGTCTAGTCACAGCCTGCTGCCTTTTTTCCCATTCTCTCGCTTATTAAACCCTTTTTGTTGGTCTGCTAATGTGGATACTTAGTGCGTTTTTTCAAACAGGAAGCTAGGGCTTGACGGTTTCTTGGATTGGTGAGCCTGTGCCATAATCTCAGTCAGACAGACAGGTCCCTGGTGTCTCCACCACCTCAGGACTACTGTAGACAGCTATAGGACAGAGAAGACAGACAAGTCAGAGAAGAGAGACAGGTCCCCTGCCTTGGAAACTAACAAGTGTCAAAACAGCTGAGTATCACCTTCCTTTTACCAAGGATGAAGACAGCTAGAGATGTTTTATTGTAACCTAGATACTCTTGTCAGAAGAATGAAGACAGCTAGAGATGTTTTATTGTAACCTAGATAGTCTTGTCAGAAGAATGAAGACAGCTAGAGATGTTTTATTGTAACCTAGATACTCTTGTCAGAAGAATGAAGACAGCTAGAGATGTTTTATTGTAACCTAGATACTCTTGTCAGAAGAATGAAGACAGCTAGAGATGTTTTATTGTAACCTAGATAGTCTTGTCAGAAGAATGAAGACAGCTAGAGATGTTTTATTGTAACCTAGATACTCTTGTCAGAAGAATGAAGACAGCTAGAGATGTTTTATTGTAACCTAGATAGTCTTGTCAGAAGAATGAAGACAGCTAGAGATGTTTTATTGTAACCTAGATACTCTTGTCAGAAGAATGAAGACAGCTAGAGATGTTTTATTGTAACCTAGATACTCTTGTCAGAAGAATGAAGACAGCTAGAGATGTTTTATTGTAACCTAGATAGTCTTGTCAGAAGAATGAAGACAGCTAGAGATGTTTTATTGTAACCTAGATACTCTTGTCAGAAGAATGAAGACAGCTAGAGATGTTTTATTGTAACCTAGATAGTCTTGTCAGAAGAATGAAGACAGCTAGAGATGTTTTATTGTAACCTAGATACTCTTGTCAGAAGAATGAAGACAGCTAGAGATGTTTTATTGTAACCTCGATACTCTTGTCAGAAGAATGAAGACAGCTAGAGATGTTTTATTGTAACCTAGATACTCTTGTCAGAAGAATGAAGACAGCTAGAGATGTTTTATTGTAACCTAGATACTCTTGTCAGAAGAATGAAGACAGCTAGAGATGTTTTATTGTAACCTATATACTCTTGTCAGAAGAATGAAGACAGCTAGAGATGTTTTATTGTAACCTGGATATTCTTGTCAGAAGAATGAAGACAGCTAGAGATGTTTTATTGTAACCTAGATACTCTTGTCAGAAGTAGACACCTTATTGTAATATCTTCCTCACCGGTGATACATTGAAGATGTCAGATGCGTAATTAAAGAGGCTCTGTGTGTTTTAAACATCTTCAATCACTCAGTTATTTCACTGGAGGACTAAACAAGAGAAACACTCTAGCCTCGTCTTTACGCTTGGCGGTTAGCAGCCTCCCAAATGCCTTGTTGGGCCTCCCTCTACCCTCGCCTCTCCCTCTCTCCACTCCTCCGTGTTTCCTAGTTGGGCCTCCCTCTACCCTCGCCTCTCCTCTCCTTCTCTCCACTCCTCCGTGTTTCCTAGTTGGGCCTTCCTCTCCCCTCTCCTCTCCCTCTCTCCACCCCACACTGATGCCTTGTTGGGCCTCCCTCTACCCTCGCCTCTCCTCTCCTTCTCTCCACCCCTCCGTGTTTCCTAGTTGGGCCTCCCTCTCGCCTCTCCTCTCCTTCTCTCCACTCCTCCGTGCTTCCTAGTTGGGCCTTCCTCTTCCCTCTCCTCTCCCTCTCTCCACCCCTCACTGATGCCTTGTTGGGCCTCCCTCTCCCCTCTCCTCTCCTCTTCCTCTCTCCACCCATCCCTGATGCCTTGTTGGGTCTTCCTCCACCCTCTCCTTCTCCCTCTCTCCACCACTCCGTGTTTCCTAGTTGGGCCTTCCTCTCCCTTCTCCTCTCCTTCTCTCCACCCGTCCCTGATGCCTAGTTGGGCCTTCCTCTCCCTTCTCCTCTCCTTCTCTCCACCCGTCCCTGATGCCTAGTTGGGCCTTCCTCTCCCCTCTCCTCTCCTTCTCTCCACCCCTCTGTGTTTCCTAGTTGGGTCTTCCTCTCCCCTCTCCTCTCCACTCTCCTCTCCCCTCTCCTCTCCCTCTCCTCTCCTCTCCCTCTCCTCTCCTTCTCTCCACCCCTCTGTGTTTCCTAGTTGGGTCTTCCTCTCCCCTCTCCTCTCCCCTCTCCTCTCCTCTCCTTCTCTCCACCCCTCCGTGTTTCCTAGTTGGGTCTTCCTCCACCCTCTCCTCTCCTCTCTCCTCTCCCCTCTCCCTCTCCCTCTCCCCTCTCCTCTCCCCTCTCCCCTCTCCTCTCCCTCTCCTCTCTCCCTCTCCGCCTGCTCTTTTCCCAGTGGTGCTAGTTCTATTCACAACCATTCATCCGCCCAAATCTATCCCTACACGGACCACGTCTGTCCGCCCGTCTGTCCCCAGGCCCGTTGGTTTTGATGGCTGCTTTCTGCTTTGTCAGAACAGAACAGAATGTCGCTAAATTTACACTTAGAACAGAGCACTACCGCTACGCCAGGCCTCTCTGGGCTTTGACAACATTTAAAAAACCTCGCAGGCAATCAGGCCAGGCAGCTAGGCAGCCGTAGCTAGCCATTTCATTCAGCTAGTATCTTGGGAGGACCCACCTGAGACTTGTAGGACTTCCTGTGGAGACACAACCGTCAGCATTAGAGGGCATTACCCAGCGTACAACACAAAAAACACTCAGTTTCATGTCCCCGCTGAACAGACAAAAGCACACAGGACAAGCCTCTTTTCCAAGGCTACAAGCCCCTTTAATTTCCAATGCTGTGTCTAAGTGCACAACAGAGAATTAGACTCACTTAGAACAGCCAACCCTAAAGACCAACAACAGCAGTTTGACCCTTGATAAGCAAGTTGTATGTGATTGCTGTTATATTGCCGTGAGTCTGGGTCTGTGAGTCATTGCTCGTTTTAGTCATCTCAGAACACAGAACTACAGCTTACATTTTGTCATGAGAGACATGGTAAAAACAATTATCATTTAAGCAGACACATGTAGATTTCAAAAGTCATGGCTGGTTGTTGACCATCAAACACAGTTTTATGTAATAACAGAAAATGACATTCTTGTCCAAAAACAATGATGTCATTGAAGGATAAATCCTGTTGCCAGTGGAAACAGTTCCCGCATATATTATTGTATATATCATGGTAAAATTGTGTGACGTTTTCTGTTAGTTTTGGAGTTCGGCATGGTATTTTTCGGCAGTTCGCTCACATAAAATGTTTTCTTGAGGTAAGACGAAGTACGCTAGCCAACGTTTGCGCCTCTTGGTCAAAAAAACTACTCCGAGTAGAGGTGGGAACTATGGACGGGGTTCTTCAATGAAGAGTTTGTTGTCATTCAATGAGTAATTACTCGTTTTCAAATTTCCACTTGAGAAATGCTGCACAAAACATCTTAGTTAGATGTCAAATTGGCGACTAAGACCTCTTTGGCAAAACGTCAAAATGAATGACAGATTTCTTGATTAATCCTGGGTTAATTCAGACTATTTTGAGGAACTGAATGGCTATGTTGTTGCTACGGCATCTCAAGAGGGACAAATGTTTTTTCAAGAAAAGTTATCTCTAAGGGAGTATGAGAGGAACAGACGTTGGCTTCGCCTAGCCGATTTCTACTAGGAGCAAACCAAACCGAGACCGTGGGCGCCTTCAGACACACCCCACTGTGACTGGTTGGTTTGTCAACAATGACAAAAGGATTGTGCCTTCAGGCATAAGACGTTGTATGGGCTGTAGATGGCAAGTGCTGGTCTGTGTTCTGCTTGATGAGCATCATAAGGTACACAGCCCATTCTGCCTGATGGGGCAGAAACAAGATGTCACACAGAGAGGAAGCCGAAACAAAAACAGTTCCATTAAATATTGATGGGATATTTACTTACAAAGAACGTTCTAGCTACACTACCTCTGATGGGAGAGGGGGGGGTGTCCAACCCTACTTCTGAGGGGAGGTCAGGGAGAGAGGAGAGGAGAGGGAGGCATCATAACCTCTGAGGGGAGGTCAGGGAGAGAGGAGAGGAGAGGGAGGCATCATAACCTCTGAGGGGAGGTCAGGGAGAGAGGAGAGGAGAGGAGAGGAGAGGAGAGGAGAGGAGAGGAGAGGAGAGGGAGAGGAGAGGAGAGGAGAGGGAGGCATCATAACCTCTGAGGGGAGGTCAGGGAGAGAGGAGAGGAGAGAGGAGAGGAAACACCTTATTGGGGAGGAGGAGGAGAGGAGAGGAGAGGAGAGGAGAGGAGAGGAGAGGGAGGCATCATAACCTCTGAGGGGAGGTCAGGGAGAGAGGAGAGGAGAGGAGAGGAGAGGAGAGGAGAGGAGAGGAGAGGAGAGGAGAGGAGAGGAGAGGGAGGCATCATAACCTCTGAGGGGAGGTCTGGGAGAGAGGAGAGGAGAGGAGAGGAGAGGAGAGAGGAGAGGAGAGGAGAGGAGAGGAGAGGAGAGGAGAGGAGAGGAGGCATCATAACCTCTGAGGGGAGGTCAGGGAGAGAGGAGAGGAGAGGTTCTAACTCTGTCTGACTGTTGGTGGTTTAGAAGGAACAGCCTTCCCCTCCTCCAGGGCCTCTGTCTGACTGCTATTGGTTTAGCCTACTAGAGAAAATT
>NC_068424.1:1893517-1908517 GCF_023373465.1 Oncorhynchus keta | reverse complement strand
CTCGTTTGGAGGTTAGTTAGCACAGTGTCCAAGGAAGGGCCAGAAGTATACAGAATGGTGTCGTCTGCGTAGAGGTGGATCAGGGAATCAGCCGCAGCAAGAGAGACATCATTGATATATACAGAGAAAAAAGTTGTCCCGAGAATTGAACCCTGTGGTACCCCCATAGAGACTGCCAGATGTCCGGACAACATGCCCTCCAATTTGACACACTGAACTCTGTCTGCAAAGTAGTTGAGGAACCAGGCAAGGCAGTTATTAGAAAAAAACAAGGCTATTGAGTCTGCCGATAAGAATATGGTGATTGACAGAGTCGAAATTCTTGGCCAGGTCGATGAAGACGGCTGCACAGTACTGTCTTTTATCGATGGCGGTTATGATTTCGTTTAGTACCTTGAGCGTGGCTGAGATGCACCCGTGACCAGCTCTGAAACTGGATTGCATAGCGGAGAAGGTACGGTGGGATTCGAAATGGTCAGTGATCTTAACTTAAATAATCAGTGATTATTAACTTGGCTTTCGAAGACTTTAGATAGGGCAGGATGGGATATAGGTCTGTAACAGTTTGGGTCTAGGGTGTCACCCACTTTGAGGGGGATGACCGAGGCAGCTTTCCAATCTTTAGGGATCTCGAATGATACGAAAGAGAGGTTGAACAGGCAATAGGGGTTGCAACAATGGCAGCGTATAGCTTTAGAAAGAGAGGGTCCAGATTTTCTAGCCCAGCTGATTTGAATGGGTCCAGGTTTTGCAGCTCTTTCAGAACATCTGCTGTCTGGATATGGATGAAGGAGAAGCTGGGGAGGTCTGGAGTGAACCAATGGCTATATCTGTTCTTAGTTCTGCATTTTGAGTTGTTGAGTTGTTGAGTTGTTCCCGAGATGGCATAGCAGTTCAGACGTCTTTTGTCCTCGTCTTGTCGTGTCCTGTATATGTATATATATTTACAACTTTTTTTCACGTACATTTTCTTTTTATTTTCCATCAACTCATCTTCAAAACACTCTCCTGCAACCCGCCTCACCAATTTATATTTATAAATAAGTATTATTTACCTCAAATCTGCAATCCTCCAAGAAGCTAGCCAGAAGCTAGCCAGAAGCTAGCTAGAAGCTAATCAGAAGCTAGTTCAGAAGCTAGTTAGCTTCTTTACTGGCAAATCGTTAGTATTCAGCTAACCACGGTTTGTGGTCATCAGCTATCCTTTAGCTCGAAAATCTATCGCCAATTTTTGTACGGCGCGGCTCGGAACGGAACATACCGGACCAATTTTTCTCTCCATGTCCTTGGATTTCGGCTGCTCTCTGGACATTCATTCCCGGATCTCACAGCTGGCTGGCTGCTGTCCGTGTGTCTGTCTGCTCTCGTCGATTCCGGAGCAAGCATTGGTTGCTCCGGAGCTGGCCAGCTCCGTCAGTCGCTCCTGAGCTCCGTCAATCACTCCTGGGCTGCAGTCACCTATCCGGACCCGTTTTACCGCCACGCGGAGCCCCATGGGCCTTCACAACTGGACTGCCGACGTTATCTACCCGAAGGAGATCCTGCTGGCTCCTCCGTCGCGACGTTACCTGAACGCCCATCTGCGGCCTGCTAACCGTTAGCTGTCTTACTGGCTGCTCTCAGAATAGAGAATCAGACAATTTATTTATTTTTATTATTATTATGTTTCTTCTTGGGCCTCTATAACTATATCTATTGTTTTTATTTTATTTTTGTTGTTGTGTGATTTGGACTAATCCCGTCTACCACACGGAACGCCACTAATCTACTGACGGAACGCAAGAGGTGGCTAACAACAGACCTCCATCCTATGCTAGCTTGCTACCGATGTCCTGGCTAGCTGTCTAAATCGCTGTGACCCCCAAACCAACCACTCCACTCACTAGACTCTTTTGATCACTCGACTAAGGATGCCTCTCCTTAATGTCAATATGTCTTGTCCATTGCTGTTCTGGTTAGTGTTTATTGGCTTATTTCACTGTAGCGCCTCTAGTCCTACTCACTATACCTTATCCAATTTATTAGTTCCACCACCCACACATGCAATGACATCTCCTGGTTTCAATTATGTTTCTAGAGACAATATCTCTCTCTTCATCACTCAATACCTAGGTTTACCTCCACTGTATTCACATCCTACCATACCTTTGTCTGTACATTATACCTTGATGCTATTTTATCGCCCCCAGAAACCTCCTTTTACTCTCTGTTCCAGACGTTCTAGACGACCAATTCTTATTGCTTTTAGTCGTACCCTTATTCTTCTCCTCCTATGTTCCTCTGGCGACGTAGAGGTGAATCCAGGCCCTGCAGTGCCTGGCTCCACTCCTATTCCCCAGACGCTCTCTTTTGATGACTTCTGTAACCATAATAGCCTTGGTTTCATGCATGTTAACATTAGAAGCCTCCTCCCTAAGTTTGTTCTATTCACTGCTTTAGCACACTCTGCCAACCCGGATGTTCTAGCTGTTTCTGAATCCTGGCTTAGGAAGACCACCAAAAATTCAGAAATTTTAATTCCAAATTACAACATTTTCAGACAAGATAGAACTGCCAAAGGGGGCGGTGTTGCAATCTACTGCAAAGATAGCCTACAGAGTTCTGTCCTACTATCCAGGTCTGTACCCAAACAATTTGAACTTCTACTTTTAAAAATCCACCTCTCTAAAAACAAGTCTCTCACCGTTGCCGCCTGCTATAGACCACCCTCTGCCCCCAGCTGTGCTCTGGACACCATATGTGAACTGATTGCCCCCCATCTATCTTCAGAGCTCGTGCTGCTAGGCGACCTAAACTGGAACATGCTTAACACCCCAGCCATCCCACAATCTAAGCTTGATGCCCTCAAGCTGGTGGGTAGTATATGGGGCTTTGGTGACAAAACGGATTGCACTGTGATAGACTGCATCCAATTTGTTGAGTAGAGTATTGGAGGCTATTTTGTAAATGACATCGCCAAAGTCGAGGATTGGTAGGATGGTCAGTTTTACAAGGGTATGTTTGGCAGCATGAGTGAAGGATGCTTTGTTGCGAAATAGGAAGCCGATTCTAGATTTAACTTTGGATTGGAGATGTTTGATGTGAGTCTGGAAGGAGAGTTTACAGTCTAACCAGACACCTAGGTATTTGTACTTGTCCACGTATTCTAAGACAGAACTGTCCAGAGTAGTGATGTTGGACGGGCAGGCAGGTGCAGGCAGCGATCGGTTGAAGAGCATGCATTTAGTTTTACTTGTATTTAAGAGCAATTGGAGGCCACGGAAGGAGAGTTGTATGGCATTGAAGCTCGTCTGGAGTCCAAAGAATTGCCAGAAGTATACAGAATTGTGTCATCTGCTTAGAGGTGGATCAGAGACTCACCAGCAGCAAGAGCGACATCATTGATGTATACAGAGAAGAGAGTCGGTCCAAGAACTGAACCCTGTGGCACCCCCATAGACACTGCCAGAGGCCAGGACAACAGGCCTTCTGATTTGACACACTGAACTCTATCAGAGAAATAGTTGGTGAACCAGACAAGGCAATCATTTGGGAAACCAAGGCTATCGAGTCTGCCGATGAGGATGTGGTGATTAACAGAGTCGAAAGCCTTGGCCAGGTCAATGAATACAGCTGCACAGTATTGTTTCTTATCGATAGCAGTTAAGATATTGTTTAGGGCCTTGAGCGTGGCTGAGGTGCACCCATGACCAGCTCTGTAACCAGATTTCATAGCGGAGAAGGTATGTTGGGATTCGAAATGGTCGGTAATCTGTTTGTTGTCTTTGCTTTCGAATACCTTAGAAAGGCAGGGTAGGATAGATATAGGTCTGTAGCAGTTTGGGTCTAGAGTGTCCCCCCCTTTGAAGAGGGGGATGACCGCAACATAATGTAAACTTTCACTGCTATGCGGATGACACACAGCTGTACATTTCAATGAAACATGGTGAAGCCCCAAAATTGCCCTCGCTAGAAGCATGTGTTTCAGACATAAGGAAGTGGATGGCTGCAAACTTTCTACTATTAAACTCGGACAAAACAGAGATGCTTGTTCTAGGTCCCAAGAAACAAAGAGATCTTCTGTTGAATCTGACAATTAATCTTAATGGTTGTACAGTCGTCTCAAATAAAACTGTGAAGGACCTCGGCGTTACTCTGGACCCTGATCTCTCTTTTGAAGAACATATCAAGACCATTTCGAGGACAGCTTTTTCCATCCACGTAACATTGCAAAAATCAGAAACTTTCTGTCCAAAAATGATACAGAAAAATTAATCCATGCTTTTGTCACTTCTAGGTTAGACTACTACAATGCTCTATTTTCCGGCTACCCGGATAAAGCACTAAATAAACTTCAGTTAGTGCTAAATACGGCTGCTAGAATCCTGACTAGAACCAAAAAATTTGATCATATTACTCCAGTGCTAGCCTCTCTACACTGGCTTCCTGTCAAAGCAAGGGCTGATTTCAAGGTTGTACTGCTAACCTACAAAGCATTACATGGGCTTGCTCCTACCTACCTCTCTGATTTGGTCTGCCTACACGGTCTGCCTAATTGTCCCATGCAAACAGCTGGAGGCAGGGCTTTCTCCTATAGAGCTCCATTTTTATGGAACGGTCTGCCTACCCATGTCAGGGACGCAAACTCGGTCTCAACCTTTAAGTCTTTACTGAAGACTCATCTCTTCAGTGGGTCATATGATTGAGTGTAGTCTGGCCCAGGAGTGGGAAGGTGAACGGAAAGGCTCTGGAGCAACGAACCGCCCTTGCTGTCTCTGCCTGGCCGGTTCCCCTCTTTCCACTGGGATTCTCTGCCTCTAACCCTGTTACGGGGCTGAGTCACTGGCTTGCTGGGGCTCTCTCGTGCCGTCCCTGGGGGGTGCGTCACCTGGGTGGGTTGATTCACTGTTGTGGTCGGCCTGTCTGGGTTGGCGCCCCCCTTGGGTTGTACCATGGCAGAGATCTTTGTGGGCTATACTCGGCCTTGTCTCAGGATGGTAAGTTGGTGGTTGAAGATATCCCTCTAGTGGTGTGGGGGCTGTGCTTTGGCAAAGTGGGTGGGGTTATATCCTTCCTGTTTGGCCCTGTCCGGGGTGTCCTCGGATGGGGCCACAGTGTCTCCTGACCCCTCCTGTCTCAGCCTCCAGTATTTATGCTGCAGTAGTTTATGTGTCGGGGGGCTAGGGTCAGTTTGTTATATCTGGAGTACCTCTCCTGTCCTTTTCGGTGTCCTGTGTGAATCTAAGTGTGCGTTCTCTAATTCTCTCCTTCTCTCTTTCTTTCTCTCTCTCGGAGGACCTGAGCCCTAGGATCATGCCCCAGGACTACCTGACATGATGACTCCTTGCTGTCCCCAGTCCACCTGGCCATGCTGCTGCTCCAGTTTCAACTGGCCTGGGCCCTAGGACCATGTCCCAGGACTACCTGACATGATGACTCCTTGCTGTCCCCAGTCCACCTGGCCATGCTGCTGCTCCAGTTTCAACTGTTCTGCCTTACTATTATTCAACCATGCTGGTCATTTATGAACATTTGAACATCTTGGCCACGTTCTGTTATAATCTCCACCCGGCACTAGCCAGAAGAGGACTGGCCACCCCACATATGCTCTCTCTAATTCTCTCTTTCTTTCTCTCTCTCGGAGGACCTGAGCCCTAGGACTGTGCCCCAGGACTACCTGACATGATGGCTCCTTGCTGTCCCCAGTCCACCTGACTGTGCTGCTGCTCCAGTTTCAACTGTTCTGCCTTATTATTATTCGACCATGCTGGTCATTTATGAACATTTGAACATCTTGGTCATGTTCTGTTATAATCTCTACCCGGCACAGCCAGAAGAGGACTGGCCACCCCACATAGCCCGGTTCCTCTCTAGGTTTCTTCCTAGGTTTTGGCCTTTCTAGGGAGTTTTTCCTAGCCACCGTGCTTTTACACCTGCATTGTTTGCTGTTTGGGGTTTTAGGCTGGGTTTCTGTACAGCACTTTGAGATATCAGCTGATGTACGAAGGGCTATATAAATAAATTTGATTTTGATTTCAAACTTTGGGAATGTCAGACGACACGAAAGAGAGGTTGAACAGGCTAGTAATAGGGGTTGCAATAAATACTCATTTTTAGAAAGAAAGGGTCCAGATTGTCTAGCCCGGCGGATTTGTTCCAGATTTTGCAGCTCTTTCAGAACATCAGCAGACTGGATTTGGGAGAAGGAGAAATGGGTAAGGCTTGGGCGAGTTGCTGTGGGGGGTGCAGTGCTGTTGACCAGGGTAGGGGTAGCCAGGTTGAAAGCATGGCCAGCCGTACAAAAATGCTTATTGAAATTCTCAATTATAGTGGATTTATCGGTAGTGACAGTGTATCCTATCCTCAGTCCAGTGGGCAGCTGGGAGGAGGTGTTCTTATTCTCCAAGGACTTTATAGTGTCCCAGAACTTTTTTGAGTTTGTGTTGCAGGAAGCAAATTTCTGCTTGAAAAATCTAGCCTTGGCTTTTCTAACTGCCTGTGTGTATTGTTTTCAAGTTTCCCTGAAAATGTGCATATCACAGGAGGCTGTTTGATGCTAATGGAGAACGCCATAGGATGTTTTTGTGTTGGTTAAGGTTAGTCAGGTCTGAAGAGAACCAGGGGCTATACCTGTTCCTGGTTCTACATTTCTTGAATGGGGCATGCTTATTTAAGATGGTGAGGAAGACATAAAAAAAAAACAGGCATCCTCTACTGACGGGATGAGTTCAATATCCTTCCAGGATACCCCGGCCAGGTTAATTAGAAAGGCCTGCTCGCTGAAGTGTTTCAGGGAGCGTTTGACAGTGATGAGTGGAGGTCGTTTGACCGCTGACCCATTACGGATGCAGGCAATGAGGCATGAAAACAGCAGAGGTGTATTTAGAGGGCAAGTTGGTTAGGATGATATCTATGAGGGTGCCCGTGTTTATGGCTTTGGGGTGGTACCTGGTAGGTTCATTGATAATTAGTGTGAGATTGAGGGCATCAAGCTTAGATTGTAGGATGGCTGGGGTGTTAAGCATGTTCCAGTTTAGGTCGCCTAGCAGCACGAGCTCTGAAGATACATGGGGGGGAAATCAGTTCACATATGGTGTCCAGAGCACAGCTGGGGGCAGAGAGTGGTCTATAGCAGGTGGCAACAGTGAGAACCTTGTTTTTAGAGAGCTGGCTTTTTAAAAGTAGAAGTTCAAATTGTTTGGGTACAGACCTGGATAGTAGGACAGAACTCTGCAGGCTATCTTTGCAGTAGATTGCAACACCGCCCCCTTTGGCAGTTCTATCTTTTCTGAAAATGTTGTAGTTCGGAATGGAGATTTCAGAATTTTTGGTGGTCTTCCTAAGCCAGGATTCAGACACAGCTAGAACATCCGCGTTGGATGTTATGACAAATGTCTTTTGTTTTTAGGGGTGCGACTGCATCTAGGGTATTGCACAAGGTTAAAATGAGTTCCTCAGGCGGTTAACTGATACTGTACTCCGACGTCCTTGGGTAGGCGAAGGGAGTCTGGAAGGGCATCTCGGAATCTTTGGGTTGTCTGATCATTTATAGCACGACTTTTCCTTGGTTTGGGTCTGAGCAGATTATGTGTTGCAAACATAATAAAATGGTCCAGAGTATGACTGTGGCAGTGTGTAGGTCCAGAGACATGTTGGACAAAACTAGGTCCAGAGTATGACTGTGGCAGTGTGTAGGTCCAGAGACATGTTGGACAAAACTAGGTCCAGAGTATGACTGTGACAGTGTGTAGGTCCAGAGACATGTTGGACAAAACTAGGTCCAGAGTATGACTGTGACAGTGTGTAGGTCCAGAGACATGTTGGACAAAACTAGGTCCAGAGTATGACTGTGACAGTGTGTAGGTCCAGAGACATGTTGGACAAAACTAGGTCCAGAGTATGACTGTGACAGTGTGTAGGTCCAGAGACATGTTGGACAAAACTAGGTCCAGAGTATGACTGTGACAGTGTGTAGGTCCAGAGACATGTTGGACAAAACTAGGTCCAGAGTATGACTGTGGCAGTGTGTAGGTCCAGAGACATGTTGGACAAAACTAGGTCCAGAGTATGACTGTGACAGTGTGTAGGTCCAGAGACATGTTGGACAAAACTAGGTCCAGAGTATGACTGTGACAGTGTGTAGGTCCAGAGACATGTTGGACAAAACTAGGTCCAGAGTATGACTGTGACAGTGTGTAGGTCCAGAGACATGTTGGACAAAACTAGGTCCAGAGTATGACAGAGTATGACTGTGACAGTGTGTAGGTCCAGAGACATGTTGGACAAAACTAGGTCCAGAGTATGACTGTGGCAGTGTGTAGGTCCAGAGACATGTTGGACAAAACTAGGTCCAGAGTATGACTGTGGCAGTGTGTAGGTCCAGAGACATGTTGGACAAAACTAGGTCCAGAGTATGACTGTGGCAGTGTGTAGGTCCAGAGACATGTTGGACAAAACTAGGTCCAGAGTATGACTGTGGCAGTGTGTAGGTCCAGAGACATGTTGGACAAAACTAGGTCCAGAGTATGACTGTGGCAGTGTGTAGGTCCAGAGACATGTTGGACAAAACTAGGTCCAGAGTATGACTGTGACAGTGTGTAGGTCCAGAGACATGTTGGACAAAACTAGGTCCAGAGTATGACTGTGGCAGTGTGTAGGTCCAGAGACATGTTGGACAAAACTAGGTCCAGAGTATGACTGTGACAGTGTGTAGGTCCAGAGACATGTTGGACAAAACTAGGTCCAGAGTATGACTGTGGCAGTGTGTAGGTCCAGAGACATGTTGGACAAAACTAGGTCCAGAGTATGACTGTGGCAGTGTGTAGGTCCAGAGACATGTTGGACAAAACTAGGTCCAGAGTATGACTGTGGCAGTGTGTAGGTCCAGAGACATGTTGGACAAAACTAGGTCCAGAGTATGACTGTGGCAGTGTGTAGGTCCAGAGACATGTTGGACAAAACTAGGTCCAGAGTATGACTGTGGCAGTGTGTAGGTCCAGAGACATGTTGGACAAAACTAGGTCCAGAGTATGACTGTGGCAGTGTGTAGGTCCAGAGACATGTTGGACAAAACTAGGTCCAGAGTATGACTGTGGCAGTGTGTAGGTCCAGAGACATGTTGGACAAAACTAGGTCCAGAGTATGACTGTGGCAGTGTGTAGGTCCAGAGACATGTTGGACAAAACTAGGTCCAGAGTATGACTGTGGCAGTGTGTAGGTCCAGAGACATGTTGGACAAAACTAGGTCCAGAGTATGACTGTGGCAGTGTGTAGGTCCAGAGACATGTTGGACAAAACTAGGTCCAGAGTATGACTGTGGCAGTGTGTAGGTCCAGAGACATGTTGGACAAAACTAGGTCCAGAGTATGACTGTGGCAGTGTGTAGGTCCAGAGACATGTTGGACAAAACTAGGTCCAGAGTATGACTGTGGCAGTGTGTAGGTCCAGAGACATGTTGGACAAAACTAGGTCCAGAGTATGACTGTGGCAGTGTGTAGGTCCAGAGACATATTGGACAAAACTAGGTCCAGAGTATGACTGTGGCAGTGTGTAGGTCCAGAGACATATTGGACAAAACTAGGTCCAGAGTATGACTGTGACAGTGTGTAGGTCCAGAGACATGTTGGACAAAACTAGGTCCAGGGTATGACTGTGGCAGTGTGTAGGTCCAGAGACATATTGGACAAAACTAGGTCCAGAGTATGACTGTGACAGTGTAGGTCCAGGGTATGACTGTGGCAGTGTGTAGGTCCAGAGACATATTGGACAAAACTAGGTCCAGAGTATGACTGTGGCAGTGTGTAGGTCCAGAGACATGTTGGACAAAACTAGGTCCAGAGTATGACTGTGGCAGTGTGTAGGTCCAGAGACATATTGGACAAAACTAGGTCCAGAGTATGACTGTGGCAGTGTGTAGGTCCAGAGACATGTTGGACAAAACTAGGTCCAGAGTATGACTGTGGCAGTGTGTAGGTCCAGAGACATGTTGGACAAAACTAGGTCCAGAGTATGACTGTGGCAGTGTGTAGGTCCAGAGACATGTTGGACAAAACTAGGTCCAGAGTATGACTGTGGCAGTGTGTAGGTCCAGAGACATGTTGGACAAAACTAGGTCCAGAGTATGACTGTGGCAGTGTGTAGGTCCAGAGACATGTTGGACAAAACTAGGTCCAGAGTATGACTGTGGCAGTGTGTAGGTCCAGAGACATGTTGGACAAAACTAGGTCCAGAGTATGACTGTGGCAGTGTGTAGGTCCAGAGACATGTTGGACAAAACTAGGTCCAGACTATGACTGTGGCAGTGTGTAGGTCCAGAGTATGACTGTGGCAGTGTGTAGGTCCAGAGACATGTTGGACAAAACTAGGTCCAGAGTATGACTGTGGCAGTGTGTAGGTCCAGAGACATGTTGGACAAAACTAGGTCCAGAGTATGACTGTGGCAGTGTGTAGGTCCAGAGACATGTTGGACAAAACTAGGTCCAGAGTATGACTGTGGCAGTGTGTAGGTCCAGAGACATGTTGGACAAAACTAGGTCCAGAGTATGACTGTGGCAGTGTGTAGGTCCAGAGACATATTGGACAAAACTAGGTCCAGAGTATGACTGTGGCAGTGTGTAGGTCCAGAGACATATTGGACAAAACTAGGTCCAGAGTATGACTGTGGCAGTGTGTAGGTCCAGAGACATATTGGACAAAACTAGGTCCAGAGTATGACTGTGGCAGTGTGTAGGTCCAGAGACATATTGGACAAAACTAGGTCCAGAGTATGACTGTGGCAGTGTGTAGGTCCAGAGACATGTTGGACAAAACTAGGTCCAGAGTATGACTGTGGCAGTGTGTAGGTCCAGAGACATGTTGGACAAAACTAGGTCCAGAGTATGACTGTGGCAGTGTGTAGGTCCAGAGACATGTTGGACAAAACTAGGTCCAGAGTATGACTGTGGCAGTGTGTAGGTCCAGAGACATATTGGACAAAACTAGGTCCAGAGTATGACTGTGGCAGTGTGTAGGTCCAGAGACATGTTGGACAAAACTAGGTCCAGAGTATGACTGTGGCAGTGTGTAGGTCCAGAGACATGTTGGACAAAACTAGGTCCAGAGTATGACTGTGGCAGTGTGTAGGTCCAGAGACATGTTGGACAAAACTAGGTCCAGAGTATGACTGTGGCAGTGTGTAGGTCCAGAGACATGTTGGACAAAACTAGGTCCAGAGTATGACTGTGACAGTGTGTAGGTCCAGAGACATGTTGGACAAAACTAGGTCCAGAGTATGACTGTGACAGTGAGTAGGTCCGGAGACATGTTGGACAAAACCCACTGAGTCGATGATGGCTCCGAAAGCCTTTTGGAGTGGGTCTGTGGACTTTTCCATGTGAATATTATAGTAACCAAAAATTGGAATATTATCTACTATGACTACAAGGTCCGATAGGAATTCAGGGAACTCAGTGAGGAACGCTGTATATGGCCCAGGAGGCCTGTAAACAAACAGTAGCTATAGAAAGTGATTGAGTAGGCTGCATAGACTTCATGACTAGAAGCTTAAAAGACCAAAACATCAGTTTTCTTTTGTAAATTGAAATTTGCTAGCATAAATGTTAGCAACACCTCCGCCTTTGCAGGATTCACGGGGGATATGGTCACTAGTGTACCCAGGAGGTGAGGCCTCATTTAACACAGTAAATTCATCAGGCTTAAGCCATGTTTCAGTCAGGCCAATCACATCAAGATTATGATCAGTGGTTCATTGACTATAACTGCCTTGGAAGTGAGGGATCTAACATTAATTAGCCCTATTTTGAGATGTGAGATATCACAATATCTTTCAATAATGGCAGGAATGGAGTTCTTTATTCCAGTGAGATTGCTAAGGCGAACACCGCCATGTTAAGTTTTGCCCAATTTAGATCGAGGCACAGACATGGTCTCAATGTGGATAGCTGAGCTGACTACACTGACTGTGCTAGTGGCAGACTCCACTTAGCTGGCAGGCTGGCAAACAGTCAGCTACCTGGCCTGAACCCTATCTCATTGTGGAGCTAGGGGAGTTAGAGCCCTGTCTACATTGATAGATAAGATGAGAGCACCCCTCCAGCTAGGATGCAGTCCGTCACTCCTCAACAGGCCAGGCTTGGTCCTGTTAGGGATGATCGGTGATGGAAAAAGTACACAAAAGAAAGTAAACATACTTTTGGGTGAAAGTCACCCTGTAAAATTCTACTTGAGTTAAAGTCGAAAAGTATTTGGTTTAAAATGTACTTTACTATCAAAAGTAAATAGAATTGCTAAAATAAAATAAAAATTAAAAAGTAAAAGTAAAACTATAACTACTATAACTACTAACTATATTTTTATTAACAGATAGCCAGGGGTACACTCCAACACTCAGACATCATTTACAGATAGCCAGGGGTACACTCCAACACTCAGACATCATGTACAGATAGCCAGGGGTACACTCCAACACTCAGACATCATTTACAGATAGCCAGGGGTACACTCCAACACTCAGACATCATTTACAGATAGCCAGGGGTACACTCCAACACTCAGACATCATTTACAGATAGCCAGGGGTACACTCCAACACTCAGACATCATTTACAGATAGCCAGGGGTACACTCCAACACTCAGACATCATTTACAGATAGCCAGAGGAACACTCCAACACTCAGACATCATTTACAAACAAAACATGTGTTTAGTGAGTCCTCCAGATCAGGCAGTAGGGACGACCAGGGATGTTCTGTGTTTAGTGAGTCATCCAGATCAGGCAGTAGGGACGACCAGGGATGTTCTCTGTTTAGTGAGTCCTCCAGATCAGAGGCAGTAGGGATGACCAGGGTGGTTCTCTGTTTAGTGAGTCCTCCAGATCAGAGGCAGCAGGGATGACCAGGGATGTTCTCTGTTTAGTGAGTCCTCCAGATCAAATGTGTAGTAGCCTAAACCTGTCGATGTTACATTGAACTGGGTGAATGGAATATGAACGACAGTCATCCAACATGTTGTGATAGAAATAAGGCCGTGCTCATAAAAAAAACAGACACATGTATGCACACAGAACCCCCCACACAGTACATCTGGATTGTGTTAAATTGAGCTGACCAGCCCCTGCCCCCCCGTCCCAGTGGCAGGCACCAGGCAGTGTCTGGGAGAGAGGGAGCCAGAGCATCATGGTGAGGCCTCTCCATCACTCTGGTTTCTGGCTGACAGGCCTAACTCTGGGGCTCCAGACCTCCACTGCTCCGGCTGACGCCCGTCTAGGTCTTGCTGAGCACGCTCCAACTGTGCTCTGCTGAGCGAGGGATTCTGTAACATGCCAATGAATTATTCACCCACATCACCTGTCTCACACTCATGCACCATCACCTATCTCACTGGACTCTGCTGACTGGCACACACACACACACCACATCACATCAGTCTCCTAGTCAACCTCACACCATACTAGAGGTATCAGTCTCCTAGTCAACCTCACACCATACTAGAGGTATCAGTCTGCTAGTCAACCTCACACCATACTAGAGGTATCAGTCTGCTAGTCAACCTCACACCATACTAGAGGTATCAGTCTGCTAGTCAACCTCACACCATACTAGAGGTATCAGTCTGCTAGTCAACCTCACACCATACTAGAGGTATCAGTCTGCTAGTCAACCTCACACCATACTAGAGGTATCAGTCTCCTAGTCAACCTCACACCATACTAGAGGTATCAGTCTCCTAGTCAACCTCACACCATACTAGAGGTATCAGTCTCCTAGTCAACCTCACACCATACTAGAGGTATCAGTCTCCTAGTCAACCTCACACCATACTAGAGGTATCAGTCTCCTAGTCAACCTCACACCATACTAGAGGTATCAGTCTCCTAGTCAACCTCACACCATACTAGAGGTATCAGTCTCCTAGTCAACCTCACACCATACTAGAGGTATCAGTCTGCTAGTCAACCTCACACCATACTAGAGGTATCAGTCTCCTAGTCAACCTCACACCATACTAGAGGTATCAGTCTGCTAGTCAACCTCACACCATACTAGAGGTATCAGTCTGCTAGTCAACCTCACACCATACTAGAGGTATCAGTCTCCTAGTCAACCTCACACCATACTAGAGGTATCAGTCTCCTAGTCAACCTCACACCATACTAGAGGTATCAGTCTCCTAGTCAACCTCACACCATACTAGAGGTATCAGTCTCCTAGTCAACCTCACACCATACTAGAGGTATCAGTCTGCTAGTCAACCTCACACCATACTAGAGGTATCAGTCTGCTAGTCAACCTCACACCATACTAGAGGTATCAGTCTGCTAGTCAACCTCACACCATACTAGAGGTATCAGTCTGCTAGTCAACCTCACACCATACTAGAGGTATCAGTCTCCTAGTCAACCTCACACCATACTAGAGGTATCAGTCTGCTAGTCAACTCACACCATACTAGAGGTATCAGTCTGCTAGTCAACCTCACACCATACTAGAGGTATCAGTCTGCTAGTCAACCTCACACCATACTAGAGGTATCAGTCTGCTAGTCAACCTCACACCATACTAGAGGTATCAGTCTGCTAGTCAACCTCACACCATACTAGAGGTATCAGTCTCCTAGTCAACCTCACACCATACTAGAGGTATCAGTCTCCTAGTCAACCTCACACCATACTAGAGGTATCAGTCTCCTAGTCAACCTCACACCATACTAGAGGTATCAGTCTCCTAGTCAACCTCACACCATACTAGAGGTATCAGTCTCCTAGTCAACCTCACACCATACTAGAGGTATCAGTCTCCTAGTCAACCTCACACCATACTAGAGGTATCAGTCTGCTAGTCAACCTCACACCATACTAGAGGTATCAGTCTGCTAGTCAACCTCACACCATACTAGAGGTATCAGTCTGCTAGTCAACCTCACACCATACTAGAGGTATCAGTCTGCTAGTCAACCTCACACCATACTAGAGGTATCAGTCTGCTAGTCAACCTCACACCATACTAGAGGTATCAGTCTGCTAG